>NC_046970.1:3788440-3895940 GCF_009769545.1 Cyclopterus lumpus | reverse complement strand
GACTTTCATGAGTAACGACGGTCCGAATGCATTTAAAAGAAAAACAATCTATGTCCTGCGAGTTAGAAGATTACACTCTGAGTAAGGACACCAAGATAATGGACGCCTCGGCCTGCGTTTATAAATAGACACATCTTCTAAAGTTGTTGATGGAATTACAAACACGTAGAAACTCTGCTGGGAAACAGAGATAGCGGAGCTTGTCGAGCATTTTATGGGAATAAAAAAATTTATTCAAATAAAATAATAAAACTTGGGTAACGGGGCTTTAAGGCTCCTACACAAAACTCTCAGTAAGGTGGCGGTGTGGGGGCCTTGATAAAAGGCTGGGCCTCTTGACCCCCCCCCTCCCCCTCTGCAGGAACTGAAAGCACACATACACACACACACACACACACACACACACACACACACACCGCCTTGATAACAGGCACAAACATAACTGAACCCTCTCACCCCAAAAGGTTTTCACAGAATCATCGCAGCAGCTATGACGCCGCAATAAAAGAAACATATTGTAAACACAAATAACTAAAGGGGGGGGGGGGGCATCCCCTCCCTTTGTGACTCACTTCATGTAAACAAATAAGACGTCGAGAGGCATCTTTTAAGTACAAAGTCTTTATTTCTATTTTTTTTTTTGGTATGGCTTCTTTGAAGAGACTGTAAAAGACATCTTTAGTGTGAAAAAAAAAAATTATAATAATAATCTAGAGAATTTCTGATGCGACAGGACAAGGATCTACAAACGAGCATCTAGTGTGACGGAAAGGACCAAGAAAATAAAACGAATACGACGCCGGTGGATCTGCAGGTACGCCTCTTCTGGTTAAATGACTTGAGTGCCACAACTATAGTCATAGTAACAACAACAAAAAAAAAACAATACGCTATTTTAACTTAGTACCTCATATAAATACCTACATATAAATATTGTAAATGTACTTTGACGTCTGAAAAACATTTCAAATTGCTGTACATGAATGTCCTTTTTTGAGAGCAACAATCTCAGTGAGATAAAGTAGAAGGAAAAGAATAACATAAAAATACACTGGTGTCTGAGCTCAGTGTCAGCTACCTTTAGAGAAGGATACGCAGCGCTCCTGGTCCCCACCGCCCACATACTGCATGTGATTATCTACATCCATCTGATCATTACCAAAACAAAAAAAAGACCCAAGTGAGCCAGATTAATGTGACCGACTGCTGAAATGCCAGTTACAAAGGGCTCTCTGCACTTGGCTGTGGTGGGTGGGGTGGGAGCACTTGAAAAACCAGGAGATTCTAAAAGAAGTTTCTCTTTTATTAAGGCCTCTTTAATTAACAAGATTTTTTTTATTTTTAAAAATGTGTGGTCCTGACATCAGTCTCAATACAATGGAGCCTCCACCGTCTTATGTACTGAAACCATCTTTTGTTTTGTTTTTGTTGTCCTCGAGGCGACATGTCTCATCGTCCTCCTGTGATGTGGAGCGTTTGTTCACGGTGCTTCGCCCTCACTGTGGATGGCACCAGGATGGGGGGGGGGGGGGGGGGGGGGGGGGGTCACAGATGAGTGGCTGAGAGGCTCTCTGTACCAAATCACCACCGCCACCCTCGTCTTTGACCTCCACCCAATATCGCGACTGTTCCCGAGTGTCCTAAAGCAGCAGTGCCCTTCATGTCCGCCTCCAGGTACTCTGGAGACGGGGAGGAAAGGAGGCGTGTCCCAGATGGCTCGCCACTCATCAATATGTACCGTGGACACGCATCGGATCGAGCCAGAAACATCGATAATAATAATAATAATAAAAAAAAGGCAGACAAACAAATATTGACAATGACATTAATACAATAATAAAGGACAATAAAAATAAGAAGAAGAAGAAGAAGAAGAAGAAAAATGAAGTGTGGGCTTCTGGAAGCCCTTGGAAGCGACCGTTCATCTTCCCAACCTGAACCTAGACAGTCCAACCCCTCCCAACCCTTTAACCAATGAGCAAACGGCTCATTCTGATCCTATAGTGCAATAGACCCCTTTTCCCTGAAAGCCTCTGCTGACGATAGCTGGGTCACCCTTTCGGGCATTTGGCCGTCCTGTGTCCAAAAGGTCTGCGTCCACTCCTCCTCTCCTCCTCCTCATCCTCATCATCCTCCTCCTCCTCCTCCTCCTCCTCCTCCTCCTGCTTCCTTCACAGGCTCACTGCATACGGTCCGGCTGGATGTGCTGCTGCGGGGCGTAGTGTAGGAAGGCCTGGGCCGGGCCTCCGGCAGACGGGAGGGTGGCGTGGACGGTGGCGGCGGTTGTTGCCGCGGCGGACGGGCCGGTGGTGGCCGGGGGGCTGGTGGCGTAGCTGTAGCCGAGGAAGCCGGCCGGGGAGGCCGCATACGGGTACTGCTGCTCAAAGGCGGCCTGGGCGTACTGGGTGTAGGCCGCGCTGTAGTCCATGTAGGGGCTGCTGCCCAGGGAGGCGGAAACCTGGGAGGGCAGCACCATGCTGGGCTGCACGTAGGCTTGTGGGTAGACGTATGGCTGGGCCAACCTGTAGAGACACAAAGACCAGGGGAGGGGGGGCGGAGAGAGAGGGGTATTAGACTGAGGGTGCTGACGCTCCAGAGAAACGGAGATCTGGCTCTGGCTTCCCGCGTTTACATTGCTCTCAGAGGGGCAAGCAAGTCAGGAATATAAACGCTCCGTTGGCGTTCTGACTATAGCGAGTTCTCACACGGATATCCGGCGCTATTAAAAAGATTAAATAGACGAGAGGTTAGGAGGCGAAGGTGACTCAACCCTCTGTGGCAGTTAGTAAAACCTACAAAACCTGTTCGGTTGGGCCTCCTGGGGGAGGAGGAGTGAGGTGGGGTGGTGGGGGGTTGAATGACAGAGTCAGCCGTTACTGGCAGGCTTTCAAGCTCCGGCATCAACAGAGTGTTTTAACAGCTGCTGCTCTTCACTCGCTAAAAAAAAAAAAAAAAAAGGGAAGTAGATGACGGCTGTGCAGAAGTCGCACACTCCCTAGTTCTCACTTGAGCGTACATCTCGTGGTAGCCGAGGGAGGCAGTGGTGGCCGGGGAGCTCATCAGGCCGGGGTGCCAGGCCCTGCTGGGCCCTCATGGGCCAGCTTTCTAATGGAGCCGATTAAGGCCGTTGGGTTTGGTGACTGTGCCGTTGCTCCTTCTCCTTCGGTCTTTGCTTTGCAAAGAAAAAAAAGGCAAGGGGAGATCGGCAGAGGGGTCTATTTTTAGTCAGGACTTGAATTAACTCTCCTTGGTTGTGGCAACGATAAGACCCTCCCCCATTACATTTAAAGGGTGATGTAATAGACTTTGATACTATGTCTCGGGGGGGGGGGGGGGGGAAATACATCCACAGACAAAGACAAGATAGTCACAGCAAATGTCACGTTGACAAGACGCTGCCTCTCAGTACTGATGAGAAACTTCCCTTCATGGACTGTATTCAATTTCAGGCTAAGCTTCTTTTTTTCCTTCCTTTCTTTCTTCCTCCAGATTCAACCCAGGAGAAGAAGTGGATCAGTATAATGAGAGGCAGCCGTGGACTCGACACAGCAAAAGATGGAAGCATGCATGGATAGGGATGTCATCACGCTCTTAAACACCCACACACACACACCTCCCCCACCCACCCCCCCATCTCTTGGATCCATCCACCCACCCACACCAGTTACAAAACCCCAAACCATGCCATAATAGGGAAAGAGTCACACCACAATCAGCAAAACCTCTTCAGTTCATATCACACAAAAGAGAAAAGATAAAATGACACTCCATCACAGCACACCGCACTGCACTCTCAAGCCATCACTGGCACCTTGGAGAGGCTGGCTGGCTGAGGGGAGGGTGAGGAGGGGGGGCGGGGTGTGCAGACCCTCGAAACCCCTCCTCGGGACTAGTCCTGCACTGTGGGCATCTTCTGATCCTCTGCTGGTACACTGGTCAGCTGGCAGCAGAGAGCAGCCGTGGCAGAAGGTTGGATAGGAGGAGGGCAGTGATTATTGTCAGTAACAACATGAAGGTCCCGTTCTATTCATTTCAAAATAAAGATTCACTGAAATTTAGAACAATAAAACATTTTTTTTAATTTTTTTTTTTAAATACCACCTAAGATATAACACACACACACAAACAAAAACAGAGCGAGGCTGGCGACGGGCCGGCTTTAGCTAAATAATCATTTTAGTGAATAGAAATAAAAAGCCCCGTTTTGCGTAGCAGAAACAAGTTACAAAGGCTCAGAGACATCTGGTGAGTGATGGGGATAAACATGACATACAACCAGATAACAGAAGCATGTAACAAGTACGCATAACCAAATTAAGTTAAACACTACACCCCCCCCACGAGCACAATCTACACTTTGCCCTCAGTGCTATTGATGCGACGCACAAAGAGGCATTCTCTCTTTCTCCAACACACACACACAGCATTCAAAGATGGTCATACATTAACGCTGTGGGGCATCCATGTGCTTTCACTCGCATGTAAAATGAGCCCGCCTTCTCCGCGGTGCGTCGCCACAGTTTTGCCTGAAGATCAAGTGACCTTGTTTAGGTCAAGTGGAATACAATGCAATGTGAATAACGTGCGCCTGAAAAAGGGAGTCGAGGAGAGACAAAGCCCTCCTGTAGTAGATCTGTGGAGAGCCCAGAAAGAGACGGAGATGTCCTTTTTTTAGCTGCCACCAAAAAATTTTTTTTAAAAAAGAGGAGGAGAGGGGAGGGAGGTGCCGTGGCAAGTTGGTGACAGCAGTGAGCTCCCGGGGCCACCGAGATACCAGACGCCAAGTGAATTGTGGGGAGGCTGCAGAGGGGAATGTGGATGACGGCCAGGAGACCAGAGGTCAGCTGGCTTTGTGCTGACTGCCAGTCTGTGTGCGTTTGACATAGCGTCACTCAAGCAGACTGAAACACTGGAGAGAGACGCCACACACACACACACACACACACACACACACACATACACGGTGCCCATAAACACTACCAGATACAGGCGGGAGTGATCATCATCCTCCTCCTCCTCATCATCATCATGGAGGCAACATAATGAGCCGATGTGAAAAGCCTGGGCGATCACACCGAGCAGCTAAATATTTCTACACGATAACACAAAATGACCTTCAGCGCGTGACTCACTGCAACACAAAGTGTGAAAACAGGACAGAACAGTACGAGTGAGTGGGGGGGGGGGGGGGGGGGACGAATTCTTGTTCCTGCCTCGCCTCTTTTGTTTCAGAGGATCGGGACCAGGAGGAAATAATGGTGTCTTGTTTGGCACCTGGAGAGGTTAGTTTCCTAGGGAGCACACTGCCTCATTAAGCATTAGTCCCAGAATACCCCCCCCCCCGCCCTATAAACCCCCTCCTCCCACAGAGGTGTCAGTTTTCAGTGTCTGTGTCTGACACACTGCTCGCAGTAGAGACTTCAGTTGCAAGTAGAAAAAAAAAAAAACGGTGCTTAAAGTAATAATAATAAAAAAGGTATACATGGTGTCGATGAGTGGCCGCTGCATGAGGAGATGAATTTGCAAGCATACTGACAACTCCTTCTCTCCCCCATCAAAACTATGTTCCGACCTCAGTGACCCCCTCCCCCCCCCCCACACACACTCTGGCCCTCACAGTCCACGGCATCTGCTGACAACAGCTATACGCACACACACACACAGCAGTAAGTCCCACACAGGCACACCAGCGCTACGCTCGCCGTTCAAAATCCTACTTCATACCATGTCCTCACACCATATGTTGTCAAGGGTTTTTTTGGGGGGGGGCTGAAAGAAAAGCCACTTGTGCGCTCTGCATCTTAGGGAGGTCTGCGTCTGTCACCCGCACACAGGAGCCTCAGAGGCAGGCAGACAGGTGCTGCCTGCGCCTCTCCGGGGTGGTGGTCATGGGAGATTAAGGGGGTGTAAAAAAGGCTGTAATACGAGCCAGCACCTGTCGGGCAAATGCCCTCAAAGCAGCACTGTGCTCCACATTTACAACCCTCAGGGTTTCCGTGCCATCCGTGCTCACTGTGGTAGCTGGAGCACAGACGTGTACCCCCCCCTCCCCTCCCCTCTATGGCCTTGGAACATGATGGGACTTGTCCCCAGTGGACTTTGGGATTAATCATTCAGACCCAGCGAGGCATTACAGAGGGGGATATATGGCCGATATTCATTTCTCGCATGTCTTTTGGGTTAACAAACCTCAAAAACCCACCAAATGGTTCTTCTTTTGTCCTCGTCCCTGTGGATCGTCCCGGGATTTCCAAGAAGCTCTTAAGCGCTCACATGCTCTGGAGTCAAAAACATTTTTTAAGATCCTGTTCTGACATCCAGCTTTTTCTTGACTACGCTAGATTCACTGAATGTTTGTCATTTATGATGAAAAATGGCTGCGGCTCAAAATTGTTCATTTTCGGGCCGCGAGTGATAATTACTTTTCATTATAGATAATCTGTTGATAATGTGTTCAAATTACTGGATTAATAATGTAGTCTGTACAAAGCCCTTCGTGAAAATACTGTTTTATTTTTATGTCCACCAACCCAACCCAAAGGTGTAAAGAAGCTAGAACCAGCAGATGTTTTCATTTATGCTTGATAAATGACTTAAACAATAAACCCATCTGCCGATCCAGTATTCAACCATTTGTCTCAGGGCTTCAACAAAGAAACGTTGACGTTTGTATTTCTAGAAGCACTTCAAAGTCTGAACACAAAACCACTTTGTAAAGTTAACTCGACTCCTCGGGGCATTTTTTTAATCTTCCAGACAGATCCGAGGTTTTTGTGTGGGGCGAGAGATGATATCTGAGGGCTGCGGGGGACGGGGTGTGTGTGTGTGTGTGTGTGAGAGAGGAGACTCATTACATCAGTGAAACGCTCATTAGCTGCCCAGCAGACCACGGCGCTACCCAGGCTGTTTCTACAACACGGCGGCCCCTCCTAGGAAGCCCACTCGGGCAGGTACCCACCGAGCCGAGGAGACGGGGCTCCACGAGCGAGTCACACATTGGCCTCTGGAATGCTCTTCCATTACCAGAGACACGCGAAACATCGCCCAGCCCTACAAAACCCAAATATGCTAATAGACTACTTCTGGAGTTGCGTGCAGACACAGAAACTGACATGTACTTTCCAGAGCCCCCCCCCCCCAATCCCTGTTTGTCAAAGAAACAGTAGCCCAGTGGCATCCCACAGAGTGCAATACAAGCGCCCACTCCCGCTCACTTACCCATACTGCCTCTGGATGAGTGCCGGGTGGATGGGCTGCACTCCGATGGATATGCCTGGAAGATAGGAGGCCGGCTGTCAGACAACCACACACATTTGCATTTACAGAGGAGGACCAGAGAACAATACACAGAGGGCACGGAGAGACAGAGGCAGCGCCTGTTTCAGACCTACCACAAGTGGAACAACAGTTACAAATGTGCAATAAGCAACAGTAAAGCCTGTATGCACTGGGGGGGGGATGTGAAAAGTAAAATATGCTGCATATGGACGGTAAGGGTTGTGCTACTTACTGGACCAAGACTGAATCCTGTACACCTGCTCGCACTAGTTTTTAAAACCCGTTTTATTTTAATTTAGTTTTACAATTTGTGGATTTATGGTTTTATGTTCTGGGACATTCGCACCGTATATGTTCTGTGTGTTATGCTGCAAATCGCCATTGGGGTCGATGACGACCATCATTTCCCCGGCTTCATGGTTGATTTCCTTGAACCGTGCAACGCGGTGGAGCAGCTCACCCGTCTGTATGCTGCGGGGTTTGGCACCCAGGTAGGCCAGGTTCACGTTGGCCTTCCTGCCGTCGATGATGGGGTTGGGGTCCTTGCAGGCCCTCTCGGCGGCTCCTCGGTCTGTCATCGTCACCTGGTGACGGAGTCAAGAGTCGTCAGCGAGGTGTCAAAGAAATGAAAATCATTCATCATCTCATGTAACGAACGGTAGCGCGGAATGCTAAAAAAAATGGATACGGGTTGTTAGTCTTAGCATAAACCCCCCCCCCCCCCCCTTACAGGCAGTCCACTGTCGAGAAACGACAAACAAAGCACAATGATAAGCTTTTGAGAAGTGCCCACAGCCACTTGGATTGCCACTCATGCCCGTCAGACCTGCTGAAATATGGTTCTGGGAAGAGCAACAAGGAGCTTATCCAATTAGGGACAAATTATTAAAGGAGATTGGTATTAGTCCACCCCTCCCCTCTCCCTCCTGGCATTAGACGAGTCCTTCTGTTTTGATTGCCTCATTCTGCCAACTCGGGAGGGTTCGGTCAGCTCGGCGTGCGGACCGAGCGGTGAATGTAGGCCACAGTACGCCTCTTCAGAGTGGAAGGATCCGGAACAAAGCCCACTCCTGGGCCTGTGTTGTGAACACACAGGAAGGAACATGGCTTTGTTTACACTGTGAAGAGCCTTGCTGTGTGTGTGTGTGTGTGTCTGTGGACTAATCCACCTCTAAAGTGAGTTTAGAAAAAAGGTGCGCTCAGCTTTGGAGCGCCTCCCTCCTCCTCCTCCTCCTCCTCCTCCTCCTCCTCCTCCTCCTCCTCCTCCCAGCTTCCTCTCCGACTGGAACGCTCAGAAAACAGACAGCATGAGCAGGTTTCCTAATACCACGCAAAAAAAAAAAAAGTGCTGATCTACCACAGACATGCATGTCCCTGGCAGCACACTCATCTCCCCCCCGAGCCGGTTCAACCTGAAACACCAGCCTCCACGCAGCCGTTGGATACCAGCTAGACTCACGGGACAGCTTTTCTTTCCCCCTTTCTCAGCGTTGGGGAGCTGATGTGTAAACACCGAGAGCAATTGTCTTACAATTCTGACTTTGGAAGATAAACATGCACACATAGCAGTTTTCCATTCCTTCTTTGGCCCGACAGTACATCAGCACCGCTGTGTCTTTTCAAGGTTCTGGTAAATATTTGCATTTCTTGCGCTGCTTCTGTTCTTTGCGTCCAACAGAATGAATCGCTACCTCTGTGTGGAGCAGGATGAGTAACCTGTTATTGTAGGTTTCAAATGAGATGTTTCTCATTAATCTGGACCAGTGTGCAGACAAACAGCACTTTCCCCTCCCGAACAACATAAACAGACACCAGAGGGAGAGTAGTTTATATTTGATGAACTTGAAAAAAAAAATGGAAAAAAAGGGGGAAATATATATATATATATATATATATATATATTGATAAGATCAAAAAAAGGGAGGTTTAACATACATGTGGAGAATACTAAAGAGCCAATTTGTGATGTAAATCATGCGCTACGGGCGACTGCGCCGTTACTTTACAATGGAGGGCCGGGTGTGCAAGGTCAACCTCCCCACTGCTCCACAATAACCATATAAAGCGAGCAAGGAGTGAGCCTGTGTGTGTGTGTGTGTGTCTCTCCCACACACACACACACACACACTTCCAAAGCCATAAGCCGGGGCTGCTCAAGGGTGAGTAAGGGAGGAGGGAGGGGGGGACACTCCATTAAAGGGGGGGGGGGGGGGGGGGGGGGGGGAGATCCATTAAGCGCATCTGACATATGTTGAAATATAATCTTCTTAGTTACCCATCAACTTGTGTGATCCCTCGTGCTCATTAACCTAAAATATCAGCGAGCCAGGCGGAAAAACAACAACTCAAAACCGAGATGCTTACACCCTTCTGACATGCATCTAAATGACCCCATGCAGTTAATGCCCCCTCCCCACCGTAGGGATATGTATTCATACACATTCCCATAAGGCGTAAAGACACCAACACGTACGATGCAAGTGCATGTTGTGGCACTTTAAAAAAAACACACAAAACATGCACGCGCTTTATCGACCCGGCTCTTATCAGTATGTGTGGGGGGGGGGCACCCCCAGCTGAACAAAAGTAAGTTGCGATGCGGAGCGACGGCGGTCAAAGTTGCGGCCGGAGAGCTCCGTTGTCTCGGTGTCGCGTGTACTCACAAAGCCGTATCCTCTGGATTTACCGGTCTGCCGGTCCGTTATCACCACCGCCTCGTCAATGTCCCCAAAGGCCTCGAAGTATTTCCTCAGGGAGGCGTCGGTCGTGTGGTACGGCAGCCCGCCGACGAAGATCTTGGTAAAAGTGGTGTCCTTCTGGAGCGGTGACGGATGCATGACTTCCAGGGCTCCGTTCATGAACTGATGCAGAAGCATTGGGTCAGTCGGAGAGGAGGGAGGGGGGTGGGAGAGGGGGGGTGGGGGGGGGCACGCAGGGGAAATGTACTAAGCGCCTAACAACGTCCCCGCATCGGTACAGCAAACGCGCAATGTGTCCCCCTCTCTCGCGACCTTCGCTCCCAGTTTGTGGCGACCCGGTGACGAGGACGTTGTTCACGCTGCGCGAGCTCCTGCAGGACGCGTCCAAACTTCTTCTTTCTTCTTTGCCGCTGTGAAAACGAGGAGACAAAAAAAAAAGTGCCGGGAGGTTTTTATATGCCGCGGCCCGAGACCGCGCCCTCCGCACCTCTGGGCCAATCGGCGTAACCGGTGAGAGCCCACTTGGGCAGCGGCTCCTCCCATTGGTCCGCCTCCCCCGCCCCCCCCCCGGCGCTGTGCTGCACCTGCTTTTGTCTTTTACGACACAAAGAAAAGCCCAAACTGTACGGCAGAAAGCGCGGCTCTGCCACGCGCTACTGTAACGAGGAAGTAATGGTCTCGCTTTTCTGACATATATCAGCTTTACAAACGCAGCCATTAAAGTATGCTTAATATGCTTTTTCAGGTTATAATTGTGACATATGGCCCTTAACATCCTGGACGGAGCGCAAAATACACGAATTACGCGATGCAGTTATGCCTTTCAATGCAGCTGAAACAAAAGAACAGTGGATACCACTCCACTTTAAATACAACACAATAATCTCTTACACTTCCATCATGGGGAATCACATTTCTTTTACTTTTATTGTATTCTAAGTCTTTAAGTTAGAGTCTGGAATAATGTACACTACACCATGGAAATCTAAAACTACTAAATGTATGTAGAAAGTTGCTTTGATTATTTCATAAATCCTTTTTCTTTGTTTAGGCCCAACAGGTAGCAGTGTGTCTCTTTGTTAAATACACTGGTTAAAGTACAATATACTGGTTAAAGTACAATATATCTACCTCTTATTACCCCATAATAAAAGAAAATGACTGGCACATTTTGCAAGAAAAACACGTGCACGTCAACTCAAAGCTCTTATTTTTCCAGTGGCATCAACGCTTTCCACGCATCTCTACATGCTACTTTGCTAACTTATTTGCAAGAAAGGGCTGATCCAAGGTTCCATGGCAACAGGTCCATCCCAAAGTAAGCTTTCTAATGACCCGATTGGCCACAAAATATATGATCCAGTGAGTCAACCTGGACTCAATCTGGGAAAAAGAAACCTGGTGCTGCTGAATGAACGGCACAGGAGACAGCGGTCTAGGGGTGGGGTACTAGTGTCCCCCATGAAGCTGAGAGGGGCCGGTGAACTGGGAAGCAGCACATCCCCCCCCCTTGGATTACCAAGGGTCAAGTTAACAGTTAGGTGACACACTAATGACCTCAATAAAAAGGCATTTAATTCACACTTTCTCCTCTATGAACTGGTTCACTTTTCACACATGGCCTTTGTAGCCACTCAAGCTACCTCATTCATATCCTCTCGACAAATTACCCCCCATTTCCAGCCGTGTATCCGAACCTGGACGAAGAACCCCCCACCCCAGCTTTGATCTCATTTGTCCTGCTTTACCCTTTGACTTTTCCACAGATAACTGTTGCAGTTAAAGACAGAGGGGCAAAATGCTCCACCTGCTGGTCAAGTTGGGTGAAAACAAGCCGACAGGAAGGGTCATTGTAATATAGATGTTGTCCAAAGTTTATACGTTTGAGGTTGTGACGATTCCAATGTGAGGGAGCGACATCATAGAGAGATCTACAGCTGAACCACCAGAGAGTGGGTAATGGTTCTGCATGCACAACACAGTTCTGTGAATCGTTAACAGGCCATTAAAACACCAAACACAATTGGTTAATTTTTAAACCTACTCCCTCCGGTTGGAATAAACATGTTCAAATCTAACAGTATGCACGTAGGTATTTATTTTACATCCCAGTTTCAATCACGGCGCTAAACCACAGAGTAACAGCAAATAATAAGAGAATGAAAAGTCTTTGGACAGCATTAAAAAAACAAATGTCATCAACGCCCCGGTTGGGTAGGCCCCTCTGTTTGGTCCATGCACAGTACGGCATTGGTCCAGGTGTTTGCCGAAATGAAGGAGTCTGACTTGAGCGTATACACACACACACTGAAGCAGCAGTTCCTCCACATCTCCTCAAGAGATGCGGCTCGGCACGACGAATCTAAAAGACAGGAGGGAGCAGTCAGTCACAAAGAACATTTTGTTTTGTTTGATGTTCACCGTGTACTTTTTTTGTACAGAATGAAAAGCACAATGTCACTCAACCGGTGACGATGGCTGTTGATTCATTGGTAATCATCGTTTGCCTGTGTTCAATGTTTCTTGAATCCTTTCCATTGTTATCTCCATAATTACACAAATAACAACTCTTAAATACAGTTTCATGTCATTGAAAACACTGCAACGCCTTACTGCTAACAAGCTCATTTGTTCAAATTATTAATTAAAGAAGCAAGCAGGCTTCATCCCATAATTCATCACTGTGCTACAGCTTAAACTACAAAGGCCTTCAAAATGACCCGACTCAGTCAATGCAGTACTATTTAATACCAAACGGCATGGCAGTGCCCACATCCACATCAGGGACCATTGGGTGCCTTGAAGGCCCCGGTGCGAGTCACAAAAGCACTGAAGGTTCACAGACAGCGGCTGCTCTTCGCTCACCATTTCTTGTTCCGAGGCTTCAGCTCCTCGGCAGCGTTCCTCAAGAAGATGTAGTTCTTTTTCTGGGGGTTGTAGTACTCGTGGCCCTGACATATGCAGACGAGGGCACAGTGTTACAAGGAGAGACGGCTGGCGTGAAGCGCATGTAGTGGAATACACAACCCCTGCTCGCCACATTGAAAAAAAAAAAAAAAAGGTGCAACGCCTACCTTTGACCAATCGTAACTGGAGGCGTATGCAAAGATGTTGCCGTTGCTGTTGAAGCAGCAAGCTGTAATGGGCTGGTCGAGCTGCTCGGAGGTCTTCAACTTGGTGCGGGCGTCTTTGTCCCAAAAGCTGAAGCGTCCGTCTGAGCCCACGGTCGCCAGTGTGCCGTGAACCGGATGGAAAGAGATGGCGTTTACCTGGCGGGAGGGAAATGGAAACCATTCGGTGAGACTTGAGGAAACTGGTTTGGTTAGCGTCACGATATTGCAATGATGGAGTCTGCAAAAAATAATTACAGAAGTAGAAGAACATTAAAAAATAAAATTAAAATGGTCATCAGTGGATATGACAAATGCAACTGAAATTTGAGTGGGAATCACGGCATTAATCAAGGGAGGCCGCAATTATACAACAATTGAGCTCCCTCTGGAACTCTCTCCCCAAACTCATCCACTTCCGGTGTTCCTACTTTGACAGACGTCTGTTGTGCAAAAAGATGTATTATAAAAATTTGCAGCAAAACGGTGGACAATAAAGTCCACAAACTGGTCGACTGTGTCTCTGTTCCAACAGGATGTGTTCATACAATCTCCTTTAAGAGCACAGAAGATCCTATTATTTCCCAACGTACAGCATAGATGTCCTGTGGCGTGGCGGTGTTGGTTCCATTCGACCTGTGACACTTGAAGGTGAAGTTGTCTTTGGCTCTGAATGGGATTAGGGAACACACTCACGTCATATTGTGCTTCAGGCCTTTGACAGTAACAGTTGACTTATTGAAAAACAAAAAAAATAGTCAGCTATGCTTGCACTTCACTGGATTAAAGAAGCACCTGCAGCAACACATCCAAAATCCATTCACTTGTAGGAATTTGACCGTTTTAGACACTCACGGGTTTGGAGGGTTGATGTAGTGGATGGCGACTCGGCCCTCAATGCTTCCCAGTGCAAAGCCAGTGGGCTTGTTCTGCTTGTCCTTGAATATGGCGACACATCGATGCTGCAGGACCAGGGCAGAAATGAACGTTGGATCAAAATGTATAAATGAAGATGATCCATCTTAAATTGGACTTTAAATCTGGCATCAAGTGAGATGAACATAATCTGGCTGTACGTGAAGTTAGCAGAACAAGTGGCTCGATGTGGAGGAGATTAAGTCACCTGATGTTTGAGAGGAGAGTCTATTCTGCGAAACTCAGAGGGCTGGTTCTCCAGCTGGTACACTATCAGGCCTCTCTCCGCCGTGGCGACCACAGCCATGGGGTACACCTGGGGAAGAACAACACAACAAGTCACATATTTAATTATCTACTCACCAAGGATTACAATGTCTGCAGTTACCCTCATAAACCACTTACAACATCTGCACAGTAGCATCTCTCTGGCATCTGCAGAGACATCATGGGATTGGGAGACCGGGTGTCCCAGAACTGAAGAGATGAAACAGAAAAGCTTCATGTCATGTTTCTCAGTTCTTCACTACAAAGTAAAATATGCCAACGATCTAATTTGGCTCTGATACGCGATTCATACGGTTACATTTAAGTGTCTGGAAGCAGAATGGCCGATCATAATTCATGGTCTTGTATTTTTCAGATATCATTGGGATCCTAAGTGCTGTTGTACCTTCAGTGTTTTGTCCCAACTTGCCCGTCATGATGCAGCTGTAGTTCGGGGCTCTTTGATCCAGTGGATTGCCTTGATCGGACCTTCATGCTGGGAGAAGAAATGGTGAGAGGTGTAAGATGATTCTGCTTCGTTATTATGACCACGTAGTTAATTTCTTTACTCGTATCCAACCTGTGCAATCTGCATAGCTTGATTGCTGTTAAGATCCCACATCTTGGCCGTTTTGTCACAGGAAGCAGTGAAGACTTTACTCCCATCCTGGTAAAAAAAAGGAAGAAGAATAGTACATCTTAAATGACTCCATGGCCCAGGAGATAGCTTCCACCCCATGGATTTAAACTACTTTGTATGAGGAGACTTACGTCACTCCAGCATACATCCAGCACCGGACCTGTGTGCATCTGTTTGGGCTTTGGGGACCGTCTGCCCATTGTCCTGAACCTCCCAGCACCGGACCTGAGGTCAGATGATAACACATGGAAGACAAGAAGGGTGAAGGAACTCCCCTGGACCTCAACAGTACTCAAATCTCATAATAAAAATGCTCATCCATGACATTTCACTAAATCAAATCTACTACTGGACACCATTATTAGGATTTGAAAACACAACTCACATCGTTGGCCCAGGATCCTCCGATGAGGAAGTTCCCCGGCATGGAGGGGGGGGCTGAAAGCCAGACAGCTAATGCTGTCATCTGGAGGGGAAGTCACTTCAACATCCTGGAGGAACATAAAACAACAAATGGAAAAACGGAGAACAGAGTTTACAGAGAACCATCTTAGGCGTTTGTAGACATCCATGTGGAATGCTGTAGTCTGATGGTTTTACCTTCATGGATTGTGGCTGTCTGTTGTTGCGTTTCCAAGACACCGGTCCCCGCTGCTTCCGAACCCGGAGGTTGCCCCAAATAAACTCATCGTACGAGGATGCTATGGGTACACTGTCCAGATGGAGAGAGAGAGAGGCCCGACTGAGAGAGAGAGAGAGGAGAGAGAGAGAGAGAGAGCAGACTCATTCATTTTACCGTCATCAACTTCTTCGGGTCGCAATAACCGACGCAAACTGGATGTGGCGTTGAATCGAACAAATGGCGTGTAAACAAAGACCTACTGTAACGTTGAACACGCAACAATTACTTTAGCTGCCGATCTCAAATCACAGCCCCTCGGTTATCAACTCAACGGCTAGCTAGACACATTGAAGCACGAACAGTTGCCAACTGACGTTAGCCGTTACGCCAGTTGCTCGCTCACGCGCCCCGGTTGCTTGTGAACGTGTGAGGGGGAAATGCGTTGGAGCGCGCTGGTAACGTCAACGTCTTTATTTTAGTCGCGACGTGGCCAGAAAAAAACAACGTGACGATTCAACGCTAGCTGCCGTTAGCCGAGCCCGTTTTTTTTTAGATCCAGTTGCTGGTAGGCATGCGCCGCTAACGCAACGTTACCGGATTAGAACAATGTATCGGTGCAAAGCGTTGTATCGTCACGCGCGACAGCCTCGAGACGCCATGAATATACGTACCCCAAATATGTTGTGCTCTAGATATGAGCTGAAAATGCCTTCCCTCAAAAAAACTATTTGGCGCATTAAAACTGTGGCGCTTGTTCCTCGGTGTGTTCGCACTCTGATGACGTAGGGGGACCCAGGTCAACGCATGCGATGTTCACCACCAAACGCTAGGGGGCGGTGCGGGAAAGCGAGTCACCAAAGTAACCCAGATCTGTGAGGTGTAAACAGGTATACAAGTCAAAGGGTTAAGTTTAAACTCGAAATAAAGATTAATACAGTAAATATATAAGAACGATAGTACATACATTGAATATGATTTGTAAGAGTTTTCCAGTGGAGTGAAATATTGCCAAACTGAAATACCAGTGAACTAGTAGCATCAAATGGAAATACTCAAGTACAATACTTTCAAATGTGATTTAATTACATAAAAATATATGTCCGTTTGTACTGTCCAATAACTATGGCCCGTTTTCTTTTTATATTCCAATTTTGATTCGATGTGGCTGGATATACTGTCGGAACCCCCAGTCCGATCATTGGAATCATGAAGTGGAAATTCAATTAGCATTTTTTTTAGGGACCTGTAAGCTTACATTACCAGCCTTTGAGCAAAAAAGGAACTCAAAAGGTTACTAGTAATGTTCACAGATGTTTGTAGTGAGAATGGAGGACTATTGTCTTTAAAAGAGTGTATAGGATGAGCCATAAAGTGACCTCTGCATGGGGAAAAATAAAACATGTCAAGTGACTGTTGTTGGTGCTCGTGAAAATAGTTGTTGCGCTTTTAGTTTGTGTGTAGTTTAGTTAGAGGCCTCTTCATTCTGTGGCCGAGGGACACTCTAACCTCCACCTATACGTCTCGATCCAGTCACCGCTGTCCGTCACAACTCAAAGGAAAGCACACATCTGTATCAGTGTAGGATTCTTGCTTTGTCATTCATTGTGCACCCCCACCCCCACTCACTCTCTATTAAAGGAGTCACAGAGTGCTTCACACATTGTTGTAGTAATGCATTGGGGCCGTTGGCATGTCCCTTCACGTGTCTGTACTGCTGATCACTCAAACCCCTCAACAATTAGGGTGGGCCCGAGTTTATTGTTTGAGTTCAAAGGTGTCTGCGTTGTGAAGGAGGGATTAAAGGATTTTTGTTTGTTTTTTTTGTTACCTCTTAACCTTTGACTGATCATTAAGAGGTTTTTCCATGTTCCAACAGCGTCCGAGACAATACACTTACAACTACATGGAGGGTGGGATTTGAAAAGAAGTCACTGTGGGTTCATTCATGGCCGCCAGGCTACAGGCATCAAATAAATCGTCCACTTTCATCAAACACTCATATCCAAACAAAGGACGCGCTGATGGGACACTTGGGTTTAAAAGGTCCACACCCTATCTTATTACCAAGATAGAGGAGTGCACTTCATGATAGGACGCGCAGCTATTCTCCCCCATTGACTCACCCCCACAAACTCTCCCAATCTTTCCAGTATTGGTTTATCCCAATCCAAAACCCCCTCCTGCCCCTCCCCTGTCACAGCGCCTCGATACAAATCCATTCCCAAATTCCCATCCCAGAGGAGCGCACGACCCCAAGACCGCGCGCGACACCAGATGATGCGGGAATGCTCTTCTGAGTTGATAGAGTTTCTTGTGTGCTGCTCCCCACACGAACAGGGGAACTGTGTGTGTAGGAAAGCGCATCCCTGATCCTGACTTTCGAGGATATAGATATATATTTTTTTAAAAATGGCCTCAAATTGTGTCAAGCGCCCTGGTGACGATAACACAATCCTCCAGTCGTGGGCTCAATGCGTGTGGGCCACGCAGGTCGCCTTCGCCAACTTCTCCGGTGGACACCGAGGTGCGCTCCAGCTTCATCCAGCGGCCGGGCTGCGGAGCCAAGAGCGCAGGGGAGATGCAGCGGGGAGATCCTCTCCATCCTGGGGCTGGCCGCACCGTCCGCGGTCCGCACGTCCCACTCCAAATACAAACGCTTGCCCCGGTGTTCATGCTGGACCTCTACAACACCATCTCTCCGGACGCACAGCTGCCCGGATACTCCCTCTACAAGCCCGTTCTGCCGACCCAGGTCTCCCCCGTGGTGACCCCACAGGACAGCCGCTTCCTAGATGGACGCGGACACGGTGATGAGTTTTGTCAATCTCGGTAAGTTTACAATCTGCCTTTATATGGACAGCTTTACTAAATATCACTACAGGGGACTTTGTTTAACTGTGATCACGTTTCATGAAAGTGTTTTTTTAAAAATATTTTTAATTTTTATCATAAGCCCATATGTGAGTATTTTTATGAACAATATCCAAATCAATGACTACTTATTATGTTGTCCAGGGATTCAAGTTTCGTCTCTTGAATCCAAGATTTTAAATGCTTCATTTTGTTAGTTTGTTGTGCATTGTGTGTGTGTGTGTGTGTGTATCTGTGTGTGTGTGCGTACATGTGTGTGTGTGTGTGTGTGTGTGTGTGTGTGTGTGTGTGTGTGTGTGTGTGTGTGAGAGCCAGTGTTTTCTGACATTGTGGCTTTTAGGTCACTTTCTTTACTTGAGATCAGGCATTATGCATTCCGAGCTGTAAATGTTATGACAACATGCCTGTATCCGATTTCACCAGAATCCCTTCAAAGCTCATGGGGGGGGGGGGGGGGGGGGCTTTAGCGTAGCTTTGTTCGGAATTGGACGGGCACTTCTAAACCTCTGGGGAGTCGAGTTAGATAAGATACAAACTGCATGTTATCGCTGCGGTAATCTCTGATAGTGCAGGTGCTCGTTTTTGTGTGCAACTGCATTTATGTGTGTGTTTGTTTGGAGGGCGCAAATCACACGGGTCAAAGGCCGCACTGAGACATTGCTGATTTTATTAAAGGGCAAATCCTTCCTTTGTTTCCCTGGGAGATCCTCCGGAGGCTCTGATGTCACTATGGTGAGGCAGCAGACGGCACGGTGCCTGTGGCTCTCATCCGGATGTGGTTACACCCAAAAACCAACCTGTGTCTTCTTTCCGCCCCCCCCCCCTTCGACCTCAGGAGAAGGGTCATAGGTCAACCAGAACAGATGACAGGGTTTTGTTTTTTTTCATCTGAGATACCGCTCTTAACTCTTTCTGTCTGTTTGTCTGCCATCGAGATTGAACTGAAGCCTTTAAGACGAACAGACTTGTTTTTTTCCCTGCCCAATAAAAAGTCAAAACGCGAAACATTTGGACGCTTCCAAAACTAGAAGCGCGACGATTCGAGTCCTCGGTCGTGAACTTTTAACAGACGTCCTTTTCGGGCTAATGAGATCTGGAAACGTTGTTTCTGAGAACTCGTAGCAGACTTCTGCGGTTCCACATCTGAGGAGGTTGATTATAAAGAGGAGGGAGGGAGGAAAAAAGAAAAGAACGGACACAGTGAGCGCGCATTATTTCTCTCTCAAGCCCACCGCGGCCTCCTCCTGTGCTGATGATTGGCAGAGTTTTTAGCCGGGGCTCCCACAGTGTGCTGCAGTGACTTGGTGGTCCCGGATGATCGCTTCAAGACTGAACTGGATTATGGCATTTCCCTTCCAAAAGACCACAACTTCCAGTGTGAGGGAGAGCTGCCGGGCCCTTTCTCCCAGTGCGACCCCGGGGCTATCCTGCAGGTGGACAACGCATACGTACTGGTTCCGATAGTTCAGCCTCATCTACTCAGTGTGAAATGAATTACGGAAGAGGGAAAGGAATTAAGAAGTTAAAGTCGTGGCATTAAAGCGCCTACACATGCACGCAGTATATCACATCACGCATGCTGACACACATACATGGCTGCATGTGTTTACTTCTGTTAGAATTGCCAAAACCACACGCCCCTACTTCAGAAACACCAGCGGGGAAGCATTCGTCTCATCGTCATGCAACATTACAGCAGACAGCTGCCATTGTGCTGTTTGTGGTTCACTCATGTCCATCTATTTATAAAGAAATGCATCAAATGTGGTGCAGAGGAATGTTTTTTGGTTTTTTTTTAACGCTCAATCCCCACCAGTTGTTGCTGTTCTGCTTCCTGCTCTCGTGCACTTTTTTCTTCTTGCATTGAACTCAACACACCTGCCGTGTGCATGGGGAAAAAGGCCCAAATGACCAAAAATGTCACCGGCTTTCATGAGAATGTAGAAAGGGTACCGAATGCTCTGCTACCGGGCGCGAGGAGAACAGAAGGTGTATTGTGTATTTGAGAAATAACGAGAAGAAAATGTGTTTTGTCCCGTTAAGCTGATCTGTAAGAAGCCTAAGGAGATCATAGGAAGAATTTCTTTGCCCCCCCCCCCCCCCCCACCAGCTAAATCCCATTAACCGCCTCTTTATTTAAACGCCGTGTGCATAGTAAACTGTTGTCTTTTAGACCTAGCGCCGAAATACTATTGGCATGTCATCAATACGCAGACATTGTGTAGGAAAAATGTATGCACAACGTGAAATATTTGTTCAGCAAAGGCGAGTTTTTTTTGGGTGGTTTTAATCATCTGCGACGGAAAAGAGCTAAAGAAACGTTGTCAAACTACATGGATTTGAAAAGGAGGGGAAATGTTCTACTGAAGGAAAGTCTGAGCTTGACTGACATAAATAAAGGTCTGAAAGGGTATTATTATGCACAAAGGTTATATTTTCTTGTCATTTTTCTTTTTACACATCTTTAAACCACCCATGCTGCCGACGGGTTCAATTGCACTCGGTTAATGACAGCGTCGTGGCCGCGTGGCCCCGTAGTGTCAGGAGTCGTCTTGGAAGTGTTGAAATGCCTCCCAGAGGGAAGTTTGCATATCTGAGGTCTGATCTCTGCAGCTAATGCTCCCCAACATAAACACACCAAGTCCTTACAAGCAATTACTGCTTTCATAAAAACACCCCTCGTTCCCTCCCAGCATTTAATTGCGGTTCAAACAAATGACTAGCAGGGCGCAGAATGCACCGCTCGTAACCGGCGGTGGCCAACGTGTGTGTTTCTGTGCCGTTGGAAATGTTTTTAGAAGGCTGTGAGTCAGTGTGTGTGTGTGTGTGTGTGTGTGTGTGTGTGAGCTCTTTTGAGTAAAAAAAGAAAAAAGTTGTGTTTCCCTGGTTGTCAGTGCACTGAAACAATAGTGGGCCATCAGTGGGAGTGCAGGCTGATGTCATGATGATGTCATGGTGGGCAGGATGTGTTTAAAGGTGACGAACCCGCAGCGCCGCTCCGCACACCTTCACACTGGAAAGCGGCGAGAAGCTTCTTTTTTTTCTTTCTTCTCCTCCGGGGTCTTTCCTGAACCACCACCCCTTCGTTCCTCTGGAAAGTCCGAGAGTCGGAGAGAGCTTCAGCTGGGGGGGGGGGGGCCTCCCGCTGCTTTACGTTATCCTCTCCAGTCACGTGCGCCGTGAAACATGGCGGAATGATCAGGGGAGGTGTGGGTGGTACCCAGACTCTGGTAGCTGAAGTCACACATGAACTTGTGTGTGTCTTTCTCTGCACACTGGCAAGCTGCGGTTTTCCGGGCAGGGCCTTAACGGGCCTTTTCTTGTGGTCAGCACATGTGTGCAATTTAAAAAAAACAGGGGTGCGGGGGGAGCCAAGCTGAGCCCTGTGTGTGTGTGTGTGTGTGTGTGTGAGTGTGTTTCTTCTCTCTCTCTCCCTCTCTCCTCCACATATATATATATATATGGGCACGTATGGCAGACTTAAGTGATGTTTAGATCAATCGGATCCCCCCCCCCCCCCCCACCCCCCTATTTCTGACCCGGTGCTTCTGAGATGTGGGCAGAGTGACACACATCAGAGCAACGTTTAATTTGGCGACAGTTTTGACAGATATGCAACCACAGTGGTTTGCCTTCCTCTCAGATATACAAAACGTTCCCATGCAGAAGTATTATTTGACTGTGTGTGTGTTTGTGTATATGTGTGTGTGATGCAGACACCCATAAATCACTTCTCATAATGATGTCATTGGGTTATATATATATATATATATAGCAATTTGATGAAGCACATCAATCAATTGATTCATCCCCCTCTTTTGCCCCCCCCCCCCCCCCCCCCCCCCCCCCCCCCCACACACTTGTTCCTGATAGTGGATCAGGATCAGGATCCTTCGCACCGGCATCACAGAAGAGAGTTTCGGTTCGACCTTTCTCGTATTCCAGAGGGCGAAGTTGTCACAGCAGCAGAGTTCAGGATCTATAAGGATTTCCTCCAGGAGCGCTACGAGAACGAGACGTTCAGAGTCAGCGTGTTCCAGGTCCTGCAGGAGCCGCCCAGCAGGTACGGATGTTTCCTTCACGGGAATCGCTGCTGCGCACCCTTGATTTGATTTTTCATATCCGTTGTCATGTGCACGAGCTTCACGGTCGTGAAAGCACCCAGATCTTTGACTGAAGTAAAAGTAGTGATACAGAAATACTTTGTTACAAGTAAAAGTCCTGCATACTCAAGTAAAAGCACAATAGCATCAAAATATACTTAAAGTACCAAAAAGCAGAGACCGCGGCCATTTATTTATTGATACTATTTTGTTTTGTTTATCTGAATCAGCAAAATAACTGGAGCTGTCAGATTAACTCTGAATCACAGTATTTGCCTTTGAGATGTAATGAAGTACAAGTACCCCGCATTTTCTTTCCACCACTGCGTGCAATACATCAGTTCACTCAAATTACTGAGTGTAGTAAAGCATTTTACAAAACGTAGAATGTCGTAAACCAAAATATTACCAATAAATAAACGTGATAATTGCAGTAAAGTTGCATTCCGTTCAAGGGGGGAAATCCCCTGATATTTGATGGCAATCCAAACCAATATTTGTGGAGCTCATTTCACAAAAGAAAACTCATGTCATGAGAATAATCATCACGGTTCATGTCTGCGTCTCCAACGCTTTATGTTAATCCATCCAACCGTCGATGACATATTTCCATCTGAACCCAAATGTCTTGCTGTCCCTCGAGCCGCGGCGCTAACCTAGCTACACATGTGACTTAAACCCACTTTTAAATGTAGTTTAATGGAATGGAATGCTCCCTCTGTTGTATTGGAGCACGTGTCTCACAGACAGATATCTAACATAGACATATAAGGCCAAACCTGCATTTCTTTATTATTATTGTGGGTGAACTGACCCTTTTTAAAGCATTCTTTAAATCAAATGAAGTCATCAAAGCTGGTTGCAGATCCTCTCATGCTCGTGTCTTGGTATGAAGAGTTCACACACACACATCTCATGCTCGTGTCTTGGTATGAAGAGTTCACACACATCTCATCACCTCATGCTCGTGTCTTGGTATGAAGAGTTCACACACACATCTCATCACCTCATGCTCGTGTCTTGGTATGAAGAGTTCACACACACACACACCTCATCACCTCATGCTTGTGTCTTGGTATGAAGAGTTCACACACACACACACCTCATGCTCGTGTCTTGGTATGAAGAGTTCACACACACACATCTCATCACCTCATGCTCGTGTCTTGGTATGAAGAGTTCACACACACACACATCTCATCCTCTCATGCTTGTGTCTTGGTATGAAGAGTTCACACACACACACCTCATCACCTCATGCTTGTGTCTTGGTATGAAGAGTTCACACACACACCTCATCCTCTCATGCTCGTGTCTTGGTATGAAGAGTTCACGCACACACACCTCATGCTCGTGTCTTGGTATGAAGAGTTCACACACACACCTCATCACCTCATGCTTGTGTCTTGGTATGAAGAGTTCACACACACACACCTCATCACCTCATGCTCGTGTCTTGGTATGAAGAGTTCACACACACACATCTCATCACCTCATGCTCGTGTCTTGGTATGAAGAGTTCACACACACACACCTCATCCTCTCATGCTCGTGTCTTGGTATGAAGAGTTCACACACACACACCTCATCCTCTCATGCTCGTGTCTTGGTATGAAGAGTTCACACACACACATCTCATCACCTCATGCTCGTGTCTTGGTATGAAGAGTTCACACACACACACCTCATCACCTCATGCTCGTGTCTTGGTATGAAGAGTTCACACACACACATCTCATCACCTCATGCTACCTGCGTCTCTCTGCTTTATCTTCCCACGGTTATTTCTGCCGGTGTTGGTGTGAGAGCCGAAGCTGTTTACACAGACATTAGCGTCAATTACAGAAGTTCACTCTCTCACAGTCAGAACAGGACGTTACCATGGAGACCAACCGCAAATAATACTCTCAGCCCTCAAGACATCCACTCTCTGACACAAGGATCACTCCATCATGTTTCTGTCTGTCTGACTGACTGTCTGTCTGACTGTCTGTCTATCTGCCTGTCTGTCTGTCTGACTGACTGTCTGCCTGTCTGACTGTCTGCCTGTCTGTTTGTCTGACTGACTGTCTGTCTGTCTGTCTGACAGTCTGACTGTCTGTCTGTCTGCCTGTCTGACTGTCTGTCTGTCTGTCTGACTGTCTGCCTGTCTGACTGTCTGCCTGTCTGTTTGTCTGACTGACTGTCTGTCTGTCTGTCTGACTGTCTGTCTGTCTGTCTGTCTGTCTGACTGTCTGTCTGTCTGTCTGACTGTCTGTCTGACAGTCTGACTGTCTGTCTGACTGTCTGTCTGTCTGTCTGTCTGTCTGTCTGACTGTCTGTCTGTCTGTCTGTCTGACAGTCTGACTGTCTGTCTGACTGTCTGACTGTCTGTCTGACTGTCTGTCTGACTGTCTGCCTGTCTGTTTGTCTGTCTGACTGTCTGCCTGTCTGTTTGTCTGACTGACTGTCTGTCTGTCTGTCTGACAGTCTGACTGTCTGTCTGTCTGTCTGCCTGTCTGACTGTCTGTCTGTCTGTCTGACTGTCTGCCTGTCTGACTGTCTGCCTGTCTGTTTGTCTGACTGACTGTCTGTCTGTCTGTCTGTCTGACTGTCTGTCTGTCTGTCTTTCTGTCTGACAGTCTGACTGTCTGTCTGTCTGTCTGACAGTCTGACTGTCTGTCTGACTGTCTGACTGTCTGTCTGACTGTCTGTCTGTCTGACTGTCTGCCTGTCTGTTTGTCTGTCTGACTGTCTGCCTGTCTGACTGTCTGCCTGTCTGTCTGACTGTCTGTCTGACAGTCTGACTGTCTGTCTGACTGTCTGTCTGACTGTCTGCCTGTCTGTCTGACTGTCTGTCTGTCTGACTGTCTGCCTGTCTGTCTGTCTGTCTGTCTGACTGTCTGCCTGTCTGACTGTCTGCCTGTCTGTTTGTCTGACTGACTGTCTGTCTGTCTGTCTGTCTGTCTGTCTGTCTGACTGTCTGTCTGTCTGTCTGTCTGTCTGTCTGACAGTCTGACTGTCTGTCTGTCTGTCTGACTGTCTGCCTGTCTGTCTGTCTGTCTGACTGTCTGTCTGTATGTCTGTCTGTCTGACTGTCTGTCTGTCTGTCTGTCTGTCTGACAGTCTGACTGACTGTCTGACTGTCTGACTGTCTGTCTGTCTGTCTGTCTGTCTGTCTGTCTGACCGTCTGACTGCCTGACTGTCTGTCTGTCTGTCTGTCTGTCTGTCTGACTGTCTGTCTGTCTGACTGTCTGTAGCTCTGCCAGCCTTTGTACCTTCCCGCCGCGTTCAAACACTTTCTGAAACTGGATAGCGCCGATGATCGGACCCCATCAACACCAGAACCCCATTAACACCAGAACCCCATCAACCCCAGAACCCCATCAACACCAGAACCCCATCAACCCCAGAACCCCATCAACACCAGAACCCCATCAACCCCAGAACCCCCAGAACCCCATCAACCCCATCAACCCCATCAACCCCCAGAACCCCATCAACCCCAGAACCCCATCAACCCAACACGCGTCCTCCTTCCCCTCCAATCAAAGCTGCACCGCCACGCTCTGTAAACTCTCTCTGCTGGCGGCCCTCCAGCGGTGGCAGCGGGGCTGAGGACGGCGTTGGAGACAACACCTTTGTCATTCACAGACACACAAAAGGAACCTCCACACAGACGAGCAGCCGGCAGGGCCGAAGGCAGACGGCCGCCCCGAGGGTCTGAAACTCGAGTGTGCAAACACAGCCATTGTTTGTGAAATCTGCCCTCAAGACGGCCCGGGTCAGCGCGGGACATTTATTCTGGGATGTTAGGAACAGCTTTTGTTGGTTGTGGGCGGATACACGATGCTTCATGAACCTACCCTGGATATTTAGCTCGCCATAGACGGTGAAATCTTCTGTAATCTTGCACTCAGAATATTTAGAATTTATTTATTTCTGTGTACATTTTCTGCGCTGTTGGCTGTTGTGTTTCATTTCATTTGAAACGATGACTTTTCCGTTTTATTACTCGTCTCTCGGCTTTAATTTGATGTTGTTTGAAACCACATCTGATGAACAAAGTTGGAATGCCTCCGTTTGTATTTACACGGTTTAATTGGACGACCAAACATAAACCGTATCAGAGTTATCATGTTTTCATATTCGGTTCGTTTTGCAGCCCGCATACATATGTAGGCATATGTATACATACATATTCAGCAACACGGTTCTCGGTTGGACTGACGTCAGGTGTCTGATGTGCTTGAACAACAACAACATTCCAGCTTTTGTCCATAAAACTTCTTGGCTGCTTTTATGTATTATTTTCCTTCCTCATTGAATTGGGGGGACTATCGAGAAAGAGGGTCACATGGATGTAAACACCTTTAAACAAAAGGCGGAACATGATCACTTTCACCTCAAAGTCATTGTTTCATTTTTTTTTTTAACCCGACTTGCGTACTTTGGCAAAACAAGTTGTCCAAATACTTTCTAACAATTACCGGACCGCACGTTCTTTTTTTCTTCTTTTCAGCCTATTAAAATCTCATTTGAAATGCAACGTGCAGCACAGGCGAGCATTTCCCCAACATGCATGCCGCACACTTTTTTAAGACAGCCATCGCTTTCCCCGTTAATTTCAGGAACGAAGAATCCGTTCGCAGAAACTTTAAAAAAAAAATATTATACCAAGCAACATTTAGAGCGTCTATACGTCTGCAGCCAAACAAGGATACGAGGATGTTGCACACTCGATGCTTTTTCAACCTTTAAAAAAAAAAGAAGCCTTGTATTTAATGACACGCCATCCTCTCTCCGCAGGGAAGTGGAGCTCTTGCTGCTGGAACAGCGGGAGGTGTGGGCTGCGGAGGAGGGCTGGCTGGTCTTTGACCTCACCGACACAAGCAACCTCTGGCTGGTCCACCCGGAGCAGAACCTCGGCCTGCAGCTGGTCCTGGAGAACAGCCACGGTCAGTCAGGGCCACACATGAACTCACAAGGGGAACACACGCACACACACACAGATGATTTAATGCTTTCTCGCCCGGTGGGAAAAAGGACCCTCACATATTGAGAGCTTGTCTGTGTTGATCGTCTCTAGTTTTATTCACCCGTTCTCCCATGATAGGTCAGAGGAGGAACCCCAGACTGGGGGGGCTGGTGACGAGCAGTGGGCCTCAGGACAAGCAGCCCTTCGTGGTGGCCTTCATCAAAGCCAACGAGGTGCGTTTCCGCAGCATCCGCTCCGCCCACGGCCACAAGGGGCGCCACTCCAACCGCTCCAAACCCCAGAAGACTGTCCACGATGCAATAAAGGCAGTGGAGGCTGCAACAGGTGCCCGAACCCTCTCAAATCTCACCGTCGTCGACTCGAGTCGCGGTCTAAGTGACTCGGGTGAACTGTACCGTTGGGACTTTGATACTCGTGCTCAAACTTGCATGTTTTACATTTTTAGATTACCGCGGCATCTCCAAAGAGGGATGCAAAAAGCACGAGCTGTATGTCAGCTTTAGAGATTTGGGATGGCAGGTATGTTTAAAAAGAAAAACGTCATCTCATTTTAATATAATTTCACTTCTTTTCATGAGCAAAAGTGACAGTTAACTGACATTTAATTTGGGTTTTTACTCGGAGCAGGACTGGATCATAGCACCAGAGGGCTATGCAGCGTACTTCTGCGAGGGAGAATGCGCCTTCCCTCTCAACTCCTACATGAATGCCACCAATCACGCCATTGTGCAAACTCTGGTAAGTCCCCCCCCCCCCCGATGACAGGCACTTTCACTATAACCTCCGCTTCCTGCGAGGATTAATTTCTTCTTCTTCTGACCACAGGTGCACTTCATCAACCCGGACACGGTGCCCAAGCCCTGCTGCGCCCCCACGCAGCTCCACGGCATCTCGGTGCTCTACTTTGACGACAGCTCCAACGTCATTCTCAAGAAATATCGCAACATGGTGGTCAGAGCGTGTGGCTGCCACTGACCGCTCCAACCCCCCAACCCCCCCCCCCCCGCCACACACACCTTCTGTGAGTTCAATTGGGGTGGGGGGGAGGAGGGGAGGATGGGGGGGGGGGATGCACAGGCGGAAGTGAAGGAATCCAGAGACAAGAGATGATGGACTGGGGGAGCTCCTGCCACAGGACCAGCTTTAAATAATCTGGCGTTCAGTTTTTAAATTTTTTTTTTATGAGCAGCAGCTGAGCCTCCGATGCAGCGTTCACCACCACCACAAACCAAATAGAACTATTGGTACCAGAGAAAGGTTGAACAAAAGGGGGTTCTTCTGCTTTTCTCTTGAGTCCGACTAGGAAAAAAAAGTGCACTGAAAGGACACGGAGCGGCGTGGAGTTACTTCAGAGACTCACAAACATTCGGCGTTGCAAACGTGACATTAAGAGGTCACGGTTTTCTGTAATGTGCGACACATATTCTCTTATTTTGGTAACTGATTCCACAGCTGGTACAACTGGACATCTCCATCTTCCCGTTGAACCCCCCCCCCCCCCCCCCCCCCCCCACACACTTTGGACCATGGTCTGGATGCCATCTGGCAGCTCGCATGTGTGTCCGAATGGCACTCGAGACCGTTCATAGCAGCGTGAGACTGGACCGTGCATCACCGGGCCTGTGAGATCTGCACCACGTCAGCGATTCACCTTCAGGGCCTTCGCTTTCGGATGAGAAACGTGAGGCTGTGATTTCATTCCGTCAGATTCAAGTTAATAAATGGAAAACTATAGAAAACAAGTAGCCGGTGTGTGTGTGTGTGTGTTTTTGTACCTCATTTTGGCCTCAACGATGCTCCCCGGCGGCACCTCCCCGCCTCGTAAATGAACGTTCCGTTTAAGTGTTAATGGCTTTTTGGGACATTTATGTGGAAATGATGCAGAACCTTGACATGTATTTTATTGAACAGTGAGGAAACAGTTTGGCGAGGTCACTGTGACCTCATTGTGACATCACGGTCGAGCCCACATGGTTTGCGTTTCAACTTGTGTACATTTTAATGGCAATGAGTGCGATGTTCACTCGGAAGGAAATCACATTGCAGGGCTGACATATGACACCAATCACAGATTTGTGCTTTCAAGGTTCTTAGAGTTGCTTAATGGGACAGACATCTGAAAAAGAGCAAAGCAGCTATATATGTATATATATATATATATACATATATACTGTAACAAGCAGGCAAATAGAGGCATTCACACTGACATTCACTGCAGCGTATTACAACACAACCCACGCCGTTAAAAACAGATTATACGTATCCGTCAACCTTAAATAGAAAATAGAGGTAGAAGCGTAAAACGCACTCCCAGTGATGCAATCGAAGTGGTGTTCATTGTCAACGTGAACATTCACAGGAATTAAGGAAACGCAGTCATTCCGTTAACGATCAGAAAGAAAGTCTTACGTAATCTGAGGCGTAAAAAAAAAGAAAGGAGAGAACTTTAGACGATATGATGAGCGGTGGAGGACCTGAGGGAGTTTTCTTTCTTCTGTGCTTTTTTTTCCCAAGGAGCGTGGGCTGATTTCGTCAGAGCTGCTTGAACACGAGACGAAACACCTTTGAACGCGCTTTTGGAACCCAAACGATATTTTTCTTTGAACCTCCGAGAGCTTTTTCTCAAAATTCACTGTCACTAGAAAACTTCCTCCCCGAAAATTAAAAATGAAATCGCACAGCCTCACACGAGACTTTGCAGAAATTGTAACGTTTAATATTGTCAGCGTTTGATCCCTGACTTATCCTGACAAACGTGCTAATATAAGTTTACCCTCCAGGGGGAATCCTGAGACTTTATCTTATCGTTCCTCTTTAGCTTTTACTCCTTTATGTACAATTGGAAGGAAAGAAAAAAAGCACAGTCAAGCACACAAAGATGATTCAGGAGGTAGAAAGACAGCAAATACAGGCTGAGTATAGCGGAGCTTAAAAGAGATGGACTTTTCAACCCTCCTCACGACATGCAGTTAGTCCCTGGACCTCATCAACTCAGGGGCAGAGCAGTGCCTCCTGCGGACCGCCCCTGCCTCCTTCTTCTGCCCCCCTCCTGGCCGCTCTGGCCCCGGGGGGTCCCTGGCTGGCGATGCCTTCAGGGACTCGCACCCTCCCTCTGACTTACTGGGCGACGCTATGGGCTCCTGGGTGTCAGGCGGCGGAGGCCGGGAGGCGGAGGCGGGGGTGAGAGCCAGGCAGACGTCTCCCACACTGAGCTGGCGGCAATGCAGGCCACACAGACGGGCCGTCCTCTGGGGCCTGCAGGAGGACCAGCCGGCCCCTCGCACAAAGAACGGGTACTCCACGTAGACGTCCACCAGCTCCTGGAGGAGGATGTCACACACAGGTGCAGCAAGGTGAGACACGGAGAACGCAGCGCACACACTCGCTCGCTAGGGGGCGCTACTGTTCGGAGAATCCTTATCTGAAGCATTCAAGAGCATCAATAGACCTTTGATGAATGCAGGGCGGTGCTGATAAGCTATTTGCACAGTTCACACTGACGGCCCTGAGATATAACGGAGTGGTTCATGTAACCTCACCACAAACACAAAGTTAGGTAAAGGTCCTGCCGTGATGATTAAATGTCAATATCTAATGTGGTAATTAGATTCAAAGAATTAAAGCCGGATGAGTATCATTTGTAATTACTTTTGTGATATAATTCTAGAACTCAAATGTTATGTCTTACGACGGCATTTCTTGTTTGGAGAAAAAAAAAGAAAGAATCCCAGTGAAAACGGAGGCGTGGTAGTATGCATGTCAGTCTTTTTTAAAAATACTACGACTGGGGTCAGTAATGTTTAAAAGTATAAAGGTATAGGCTCATTTTATTTTCTGCAAAAGCCTAAACTGACGCGCCATGGTAGCAAACATATAGTTTACATTTTATTTTATTTTACATTATTTATTTTATTTTATTTCCTGAAACAGTTGGGTTTTGTAGTTTTTAGCGAACGTTCCTGAAACAGAAGTATTATTGGGGCGGTTGGGGGAATATTTTCAGCTGCGTATTATTAACTAATTTTGCTATGCCACCAGGAAAGTGTAACGTGAGAGTGCCCATGCTCATTGTCACTTATGTATTCATGCATTATGCACAACGAAGCCTAATGGTGGAGAGATACATCAGGTTTTAACATGTGACAGAAAAGACTAACGGCTTCTATTCATTAATAATTTGAGAGGATTAAAGTATTCATACTATTTATCTAAATCTCATTCAATCAGTAGTATTTAAATGTCAAATTAAAAGATTGTCCCATATGATCCGTATGCAACATTGGGTAGATATACACAAAATAATGCATGTTAAGGGTCTGTTGTGAATAGTGAATACAGAGGAAATTTCCATCACCTGGGTCTGCTGGTCGTGGAGCAGGATGAGGAGGCGCGAGATGGAGGAGGAGGAGGAGGCCGAAGAGGTGATGCTCTGCACCGTGCAGCAGCTCAGGCGCAGGTCCGGACAGGCCAGTGATCCCAGCAGGAAGTCCTCCGTCTGCAGGTGCTCCACCCTCCTCAGACGCCCGTCTCTGAGCTCGATCAGGGAGCCCGCCACAAAGTGAGGGAGCAGCCAGGGGAAGCGGTTCGCAGAGGAAGAGGAGGAGGAGGAGGAAGAAGAAGAAGCCCGCTCAGAAGACGGCGGAGGCGCTGCTTCGTATTGCAGCGCGAGGTCCTCGTGTGGAGAGGGAGGTAGGCGTGCGCTCGGTGACGGAGGACTTGCTTTTTCAACCCGGGGGAAATTCTCCACCTTTCGGTCTCTTCTCCTCACGTATGGCCATTTGTTCCTCCCGTTGCTCGGCCTCTCTGAACCGTCGTCCCTCGACGTCTTGAGCTGCTCCCAGCCGTAACCTCCACGCGCCCTTTGGAAACCCTCGGTGACCAGGGAGACGGGGCTGAATCTGGAGGGGAGCTGTGGGTGGCCCAGGTGGAGTGCAGGTGTGCCGGACGAGTGGCCGTGGTGCTGATAGGGTTGAGGGAAGGCCCATCCAGGGTGCAGGGGGTTGAACGGTCTCCACTCTGCCCAGCCACGATGACCCCTGAATGCAGAGAGGTCGTGAGGTTTGGACCTGGCGGACGGGTGAGTCTGCGTCCAGGGCTGGTACAGCGCGGGAACCCGTCTTGGTACGGGCTGGAAAGGGCCCGTGTGCTTTGTCTTGAACTCACTGGGGCTCCTGTAAGGGTAGGGCGCCTTGAACGTTGCAGCGTCACACTGCTGCTGCTGCTGCTGCTGCTGCGGAGGTGAGCCCGGCCTTTGGTCCCTCTTTTTGAACGGGAGTTTGTCCCGGTCCGGGACGAGGGCCGGGATGGGTGTGAAGCTCATTGGCTCACGCTGCCTGTCACTCGCGCCGGCGCTGCATGCCCTCCCTGCCGAGGCTGAGGAGGTGTTGTGATCATGTGACACAGACTCCAGTCTCTTGGCAGGCGTCGCGGATACTTAGGTCCAAGGTCGTCACGATCTGAGAAGACGGAAAGAAACAAATATCGGTGCCACTTAATATCCTCGCAGACAGAACGCTCTCTCTCTCTCTCTCTGGAAGATCACCACTCTATCCAGACTCTCTTTCTATTCAGACTCTTTGTCTATTCAGACTCTTTGTCTCTTTAAGATGTTTCCCTCTCGCCTCAGGAACGCGCCACCTGCCGAACTCATTGCCTGTCAATACACCCTTGAGACAACAACAACAACAACAACAACAATGCAACAATGCAAAGCGAAAGGAACACAGTTAGCCTCCATCACAAGGAGCGTGTTGGTGTTCAGTGACTAAATGCAGGATGGAAGTGATCTCCAAACACCTTCGAGCTATTGAAACCACATCATCCTCCCTACTTGTATGCACAGCAGTGACTCAGTTCACAGTTTCTCACCTACTCAGAGACGAGTACCGAGCGGCGTCGGACTTTTTACAGCTCGTCAATGCAAAACTCATCTCGATGCCCTGCATTATGTCATCATCACAGCTGAGTGCCGCCGCTGAATGGACCTCTTTCACTCTGCCCAACAGGCATGTCTCTGATATGAGCCTTTTCTTTATGTGTGTGTGTGTGTGTGTGTGGGATCAGACAACACCCTCACACTGACATTCCCTGTGCTCTATACACACACACACACACACACACACATTAGATAAGTGTTTGTCAGCTAAATGCACGCAGTGAAAAATGTAAATCCGTTCCGAGAGCCTCTCCAGCTGCTCACCAACACGCAGGTAGGATCGGATGGTGACCCGCGCAGGCCGACACTGCGGCGCCGTGCGCCTCACGAGGTGAGCGGTTCTCCACGGGGTTTACACAGCAGTGTTCAGTGGCCATAATCGGGCAGTTACTTGCATCCAGTGACTGAGTCAGCTTGATGTTTCTATCCGTAGGAGCTGTCGACCAAACCACAACCTCCAGAGAGCGCACGGTGTGTTCAGAGCGACGTGCAAAGTCGGTGCATGTGTCACGACGGGCTCCCCTGGTGGACTTCACAAAGACGGGAACACGGCGTGCACTACATACAGTACATGGAGAGAAGCTCCGTGTTGGAGACTCACTGACACGTACCTCCATCCATCCATCCCTTCATCCGCGAGTCTCCCTGAGCCCCTCATCTTCACGACGCGTGTCCATCCATGTTCACGGACGCTCCACACACACACTTACTCACACACTCACACACACACCTGTCTGGCTCGTGTCCTCCTCCCAGGCTGCAGGTGGAAAGGCAAAACAGAGCAGAATGATCAAGCAACCAGACAAGCTCAACAGACTGTCTGTCAGACGCTCTCCTCCCGTTCCCTTCTCTCTCTCTCTCTCTCTCTCTCTCTCTCTCTCTCTCTCTCTCTCTCTCTCTATCTCTTCCCTCCTACTCGCCTTTACATTTTACACTCCCACTCTACTCAGTCAGTCAGTCAGTCTTGTTAACCTTTCTCAGACAGATTTGATGTCCCTCCCTCTCTTACTTTTACTTCCTCTCTCTCCCTCTCTCTCTCTCTCCCTCCCTCTCTCTCTCTCAGTCTCTCCCATCTGAACTTGCCCACCCCGTGTGTTTGCTGCCGAGTAGCACTCTCAGCCTCTCTTCCATTCGTAATCACACTCCTCTTCCTCCCTCCGTTCCACGCTCGCGCTCTCCTCCGGCTCTCTGTTGTTGGGTGTATAATTAGACACGAGACTGCTGTGCAACTCCTCATCTGATGGTAGGCGTATGACTGCCGGATGGCTTTGGCGCTTCGCCTGGCGGAGTGAGGGCGGGGAACCGTCGCTTTAGACGAAAGCGTGTGGACACACACACACACACACACACACACACACACACACACACACACGCGGGCGAGTGCCAGCAAAAAGAAGGGATGGAATGAAAAAAACAAAAACACTGAAATCCTGCCGTCACATCTGCGATTGGGACAGAAAATAGCCTTCGCTTGTTGTGGATTCCTTCTGATGTTCCTCCTCACCTCCGCGTGGAGGCTAATGATGCTCCATCCTGTACGAACCCCCGTGAACGCTGCGAAAAAAATGGCAAGTAATTGCATTTTGAACAAAGTGTTCAAAGGTCGGCGTTAAGCGCGAAGGCCTTTCATGGTTGTGCAGACAACATGACCCCCCCCCCCCCCCCCCTCCTCCCTCCCACACACACACACACACACACACACACACCCCGCTGCCTGCCTGCTTTCTATATATATGTTTTTCCTCTCTTGCTTTCTTGCTTCCCCCTTTCATCTCATTTTATAACCCAAGAAAAAGGACTTGGCAGCCCAGTTCTCAGCTATTGATTCTGCACGGCCTCAGCAGGTGAACCCCCCCCCCAGTCACGAGGAAGCCCACGCACCATCTACTTTGAGGTGGAGAGGATTTCTCACTTTGAGTCACATCAGGCTTCCTCTGCCCACTCTCTCTCTCTCTCTCTCTCTCTCTGTCTTTTTTATCCTCGGACACACACACACACACACACACACACACACACACATATAAAAACACACACACACACACACACACACACACACACAATACAACGAGCATATTTAGGCTGAACCGTCGCGACCGCTGACATTCACAGTCGTGAGTGTGTTGTTATGGCTATAAATTGGCAGTCACTCCCACCACTTCCCAACGGCTACACGGTCTCTGGAGTTTCACTCCTCGGCGTGAGTTTGGGTAGTGAAAGTGTCTTTTCTTATGCACATAAGCATATAAAGGTTTGTAATTAATGTGTCAACCCCACGTGAAGAAGGCTCTCTCCAAGAGGCGGTGATGTAACGATGCTCTGTGAAACCGAACATCGTGTCATCGGCGATGCAACTGGGAGGAGGACCTGGAAGTGTCCTCTGCTGTCCACTAGATGGAGTCTCAGACACACATCTGGAGTCTACTTCTACTGTCCGGAGTCCAGTTTTCAACAGACACAACTCAGTTTCGTCTTATTTATCTTTGAATGTTCGCTCTAATGTGAAATAAGTAGATCTTCCTGGTGTGTGATTGTCTTTTCAGATGGATATCTAAATATCCGACAATAGAGCTTTCTGTAGGATATTCATCTGAAAAGACACCAAACAATTCTACTTTTGTGTAAGATTCTTTTTTTTTTAAAGCTAGTGGCACATTGTATACACATTTGACAGTATATTAATCCCTCATTCAGTATGTATTATTCTGTAAGGATCAACATGTATTGTTCAGGGGCATCAGTTCCAATTATTATTATTAAACCATTGAGGAAAAGTACAAATACAATAATTAAAGGCATACTCTTTGACCCAGAAGGTGACACAGAAGAGGGAGCTTTTTAAATCTGTAACCAAAAAAGAGAGACAGGGACAAGAGACAGGAGGAGAGAAGGAGTGAGGTGTGTGTGTGTGTGTGTGTGTGTGTGTGTGTGTGTGTGTGTGTGTGTGTGTGTGAGGGGGGGGGGGGGGGGGGGGGGGGGGGGGGTCAGTGTGTGTAAGAAGACAAAAATAACAAAGGCATGTGCCTGCCTCTCCTCGGTATTTTCCACTCCGTTACATAAAATCCTCCCCCCCTCCACCCCCTCTTCCTTCCCTTTTCTCGATCCTCTCCTCCGTCTCTCCCTCGGCTCCTCCCTCCTCGCTGCCATTGGTCAGCCGGTCGGCTCCACAAAGCCACAAACTTGTTCTCTCCTCATCCAAGAGGCTCAGAGGGTCCGGCGAGGCGGAGGAGGAGGGAGACCAAAGCAGCGAGCATCAGTCACCTTGGAGCAGCCGGAGCGAGCAGAGGGCGCCGGGAGATGGTCCAGCAGCCTCTCTGCTGAACTCTCACTTCATCATCATCGTCATCATCCTCGTCGTCGTCGTCGTCTCCACATTGATTATTTCACGTGTCCCACAACTCTCCGGCAACATGAGCGCCTCGTCGGCCAACCTTCACGGCGCGCGCCTGCCCAGTGAGTCCTCTTCAAAACTTTATAAGCATGCACGCACCTTTTCAGCCTCGGGTGGTGGGTGTCTTGAAGATGGAGCCGCCGGTTTGCTCCATTCATCCAGATGCAGAGCGGGGACACACACACACACACACACACACACCACCATGTATTAACTGCTCCATCAGACATACGCTGTGTGTAAGTGTGTCTGTGTGTGTGCCAAAAATCAGACAGCAATGTTGAATCATCACCCTGAGTAATATATCACTAATACCAAGTGAATAGGTCACAGAGGGATGCATCCCCCCCTCCACACACACACACACACACACTGAGGCAGCCTTGGATTAGGGCCACCGCAGCGCTCCAGACAAAGATCTCTTATTTCTGATGGGATTGCGCCTGCGGATCTCATCGGGGTCGACTGACTTGCAGCTCGTTTCACTTGACACGCCAAAACCCAGATGGGTCGCACGAGCACTGGAATTGAATCGGTCCCAGTGAGATCAGTTTTGGGGATTTCACGGAGGCTAAAAAAAGGATCAGGGCTGCGACACCAGAGGAAGACGTGGCCCCATCTGTTGCTCTGTCCAGAGCCTCTGAGCCTCCACAGTCACATTCTGATTATACTGTGGGACGGTGCCAGAGAGCGGCGCACCGGTGTGCTGTGGAGTGAAGGGCCGGCCAGCTGCTGAGAGCATGCTACAGACAGCAGGGTGTTTGGGGGGGGGGGGGTTGTTCCTATATCCTCTGTGTATTCTTAGCGCAGTCCCCTTTGACTTGACCCAGATAAGGAATAAGGAGTAGATTCTGTGTGAGGTGAACATCCATAACATGTACGGTCAGTATCTTTGATGCTTCGCCCTCTGAATGATCCACGCGGTCATCGGAGCTTAATGTCAGAGCTCAGGGGACACAAACTTGAACCTCCTTTAACTCCCCCACCCACTTCTTCTGAATGTACACTTTTGTTCCAGTTGGATTCACACACATTTCACATTTCCCCATATAGAGCTGCTCGGGTGGCCTTGTTAGTGGACAGTTGAGAAATAATTCAGATTGATGGTCCTTGAATCGTCTTTGACTGTAAGTTCTATATTTACGCTTTCTTTTACCACCAGCTCCGGAGTGCATCTGGTTCTTTGGCAGCCTAAATGTGTTTACCAGCTCGTTGGTAACTTTGTCAGTTCGGTGCTGGGTCGGTCGGGGATTTCTTGCTACAGAAACCTGCTTCGTAGAGCAGAAAAACAAACTCTTTGGGAGAGTTGAACCAAAACAGGCGAGCTTAAAGACAATAAAACTCTCCTTTCACATTACGTATTCAGTGTTATCGTACAATTATTTATTACAGCAGCTTTAAATGACACTTTTATTTTATTTAATTTACACATTTTACAACCGACAAAAAATTCATAGCCAAAAAAGGAAAGACAATAAAGGGTGAAAAATATCGACGGCGGATTCCTTTCCTTCGTTAAAGCTATATTGGCCATGAGAAGAAACCCAACAAGTGTGAACACTTGATAGTAAAGCTTACAAATGTGGGAACAGCTCACATGTGGACAGTACACCGATTATTCTATTATAAACAGTGCTGTGGGGCTAAATATATAATCCATGTGTGTTTGTGTATGATTATATTAAACAGCTGTGGGTAGATGGCTTTCTACGGTTCCCATCAATTCAACGGTCTGAGCTGAGCAGCCCTGGGGACAGAGACCAGCTCCTCTCATTAGTCCTCCAGCAGATCTATCTGCTCCGTGTTTAATCCTCCGTGTGCTCAGGTAATCATTAGCACTTTGTTCACCGAGGCGTCGGCGTCGGCGGGAGGAGGAAACATTCCTTCCTCTCACGATCAGAAACATAACAAGACGAAAAAAGGTGGGAAGTTAAAGCTGCCATAATCAATACGTTTATATTATACGCCTGTGTGGGTGTATACACCCACACAAAGATATTAAAGAAGATGTACAACTATAGTGCAGTCACAGCGCATTTATACGTCAGAATTATCCTAAGAGACACCTTTGAGACAATATAGTTCAGATGTAATCTGGTTTGAATCCGGTACTAACCGACCTCAACCTCGGCGAACGTCTGAGACTCGAAAGCGAAACGTTCCTTCAGTTCTCTCAGCTGAAGTGAAAACAGCTTCAAACCGGCTTCGCAGCTGATCCGGGGCCAGCAACGTGCAATGTGCCTTCAGCCTGACAAGAGGAACAACCTTCACCACATAATTTCAATGCTGGAGCGTAATTACAGATTTAGTCACCGGTGTCGTCACTCCAGCTGCACGTTGCTTTAGTACTGTAACAAGAAGGAAGAACCAATTAACACCGTGTTCTTCGTAAAAAGGCTTCTGTGATGATTAAGCCTCCAGGTAGAGAGAGAGAGAGCAGTTTGAATTAGCGTTATTAACTTCAATAAAGGTACGCGTTGATCTTATTCGATATTGTTTATTCATAGTTAGTCTGGATGAGAGGATTTGCGCGTGTTGTGTCGATCAGGACTCATGGCGGTCTGCTTGTGGGAAAGCACCCTGACCTACAAACGGTGCCTTTGGTCCCTCCGGGTGTCATCCAGAACCGCGAAGGAAGGAGAGGGTTAACACTGATGTCATTGTCGTCCTGGTCTGGGCTGATGATGGGGCCGGATGCTGCTTTGTCCCCGCGACAACAGACAGGTCTAATATGCAGATGACAACTTGCACACGCTGTGTGTGTGTGTGTGTGTGTGTGTGTGTGTGTGTGTGACACACACATCAACCGCCGCCATGAATTATTTACGGCCCCTTGAAACTGGAAGCCCCCACCCCCCACCCCCCCGGTAAGTGTTGGGTTTTTTTGGAGACTTTTTTCATAAGAACCCAAATAAAAAAGTGTGAGACAAGCGCAAGTGCATCGCCTCCAAAAAAGGTACCGCCCGTCTCCATCTTTACGAGCGTGGCCACTTAGCCTGTTCCACTTTATGAAGTTCACAGCACCGGGTGCTCCCGTGAAATGAGGAAAAAGAAGGAGCATTGTGAAGGAAGTAAAAAAAGAAGAGTGTAATATGGGATGGAGCCAGGAAGCGGTGGTGATAAATTAGCACGTCGCGTTGATGGTTGCACCTCTGCTCTCGCTGTCAGAGACGGATAAATCTTCTATACCTGCAGCCAAACAGGCGCTCTTACCGTTCTTCGCCGAGACGCCATTAGTTACCGTTGCAGCCCGAGACTGATCCACTAATGACCGATGGAGACTGTTAATAGCCTGCTGTTGGGGTCGTTGTTGTGCCGGAAGGTAGAAGAGACTCTCAGTAAAAATAACAAAACATCCTCTTTAACTAATGAGCCCGTGCAGAATTCGTCCTCTCCATCTCTGTAGCCCACTCCCTTGCGTTGACTCACTTTCGGCTAACCTCTTTCCCATCAATCCCGTCTTCTTTAAGACATCCCTCTACGTTTTTTTTAGCCCTCCTTTAAGTGTTCCTGTCCTCCTTCACCTTTCCTCCCTCACTCTTATTGCTGCCTTTCTGTGTTTACAGCCTCTCTCTCTCTCTCTCTCTCTCTCTCTCTCTCTCTCTCTCTCTCTCTCTCTCTGTCTTGTCAAAATTGAGAACCCATCTATGATAAATAATATTGCCCGTCAGACAAAGAGTGCCTTTTCGTCGTGGCTTCGGCCCAAACCAGTGTCACTCCAGCAGGTGGTTTATGCCTCAACCAGTCAATATACTGGAGAGATATTGGAGAGAGACACCAAGGGAGAAGAAGAGCTACACCGGCACTGAACTTTATGGAAGTCAAAAAAAATGACTTACTCATCAAAGATTGTCCTAAAAAATCCATTAAATGCCGTATTTAATTATTCATATGTTTCATTTGAACATTTATTGATTTCAGAATTTATGGATGTCATTTCTTTCATATTTACACATTGTGGCTGAGGCCACACGTGGAAGCATGTGATACCACCACCACCACAGCCATTTAAATAGGGATGACCTCATCCGTCTGGACAAGGAAAACACTTGTTGGAAAAAGCCTTGGGTTGGATGAATAGGCTCCATCCACAACAATCCGTTAAGATCTGCGTACACGCGGGCGTTTCAGCATCGTTTTTCGAAGTGATAGGACGTGACCCCGGAGTTTTCAAACGTATCCAGCAAACGTAGCAAAAGATATGCGTTTTAAAACGGAAACGTGGAAGGAGTGTGGACGTGGCGTCAGGCTGAGAGTCTGGAGAAGCGCTCCACAATCAAAGCCGAGGAGGTAGCGACGGTTCCCACTGGGGTTCCTGTTTAACTAGTGTTCACTCAGGGGTTACAGCCAGAGCTGCCCCCTCAACTAACAAGTGTAAAAACAACTGGATCGTCTGGAGAGGCGGTTTCCTCTGCTCCGTTCTGCCCTGACCTTCTCTTTCCCCGTCACAGGGGAACCAGGCGGTGAGCTCACGTTTTCATTTCGCACAGCGACGGGCTCACGGCCGCCTGTTGGCGACACCGAGCCCTCCTGCCATTCCTTCACTTAGCAAGGATTCCTTCAGATCAATGTTTGTGCAGTCGGTGCTTCCAACAGAGTCCCATCCTGGACGACGTGACAGGGGAAAGAGGCGCATGCTACTCAGATAAATTGAGACAGAAAGGGACCTGATTGTGTGTGCTTTTTTAAAAGTATAATATAGATGGATAGTCAAGCTGAAGACAGTAGAGGCACAAAAAAAAAAGGAATTTAACAAACATCTCATTGAAGGAACTGAACGCATCAAAGGCTGAGTTGAGGTGAATTCACCCGTGGCTAAATCCAAAGCGATTTCCTGTAAATGGCATCAAGTTTAAGGAGGCCAGTCCCGTTCCCTTACATCCGAGCCTTTGTCCGGCCCTGAATGGGCTCTTTCTCTCTCTGTCTTCTGAGCCGGGGATCTGGGTTTGTCTTTATGTGGAGAGGCAGACTGGCCCACATACACGACAGGAACGCTCTGCCTGTCTCTATCTTTCTGTCGGTTCCAGTCATTCTGAGCCTGAACCCGTCCAACTGGGTCTGAACCAGGGCTGGGCTGGCCGTAGGGGATACCGGGGGAAATTAAGACTTACAATCGATAAGACTTACAATCGATGAGCAAGCTAATCATTTCTACTAAAGCTAAGTTAACTAGCTAGCTTGTTGTGCTAAAATCACTGTGTTACACACAACACTATCATTATAAGCAATGTTAATATGTTATCTAGATTGATTAATGCCATGGGCCCCAGAGCCAAAATAAGACCCAGGGCCACACAGTAATTAGTACAGGAAAATATACTTACATGTAAGTATAAATACTTCAGTATAAATACTTCAGTGTGTGGCATTTTAGTACAAAAAAGTACACTTAGTATATTAAAGTACAACTTACGTTACACTGTAAGTTACACGTTAATATATTACGTACAAAAATAGTGTATTTCAATTTAGCACATGTATTTAAAGTATACTTATTAATACACTTTGAGTGTACTAACCATAGTGGAAAGTTAAGTACAAAAAAGTAGACTTATTACACTTAAATTGAATGTACTTAAGTGTACTTCTTTTTCACCTGGGGTACTAATACCAAATACTACCATAGTTTTGCTGATAGTGTTGTGTCAATGGTTTAACATAATACTCCCTACTTATGACTCATGGAGGCTGAAGATGACAGCGACAGGGACAGCAGCCAGGAGGACAGAGAAAGTGAAGGCCAGGATGAGAGGGATAGCCAAGGCCAGGATGAGAGGGATAGGCAAGGCCAGGATGAGAGGGATAGGCAAGGCCAGGATGAGAGGGATAGGCAAGGCCAGGATGAGAGCGATAGGCAAGGCCAGGATGAGAGGGATAGGCAAGGCCAGGATGAGAGGGATAGGCAAGGCCAGGATGAGAGCGATAGGCAAGGCCAGGATGAGAGGGATAGGCAAGGCCAGATGAGAGGGATAGCAAGGCCAGGATGAGAGGGATAGGCAAGGCCAGGATGAGAGGGATAGCCAAGGCCAGGATGAGAGGGATAGCCAAGGGCATGATGACACAGAAAGTGAAGGCCAAGATTTTGATTATTTCACCGGGCCGAAGTCAGACACATCAGACCTCATCTTCACCCCCAGCAGAAGGCGGACAAGGCTGTAGTGCAGAGAGCTTTCTTTTTGCAAAGATGGCACAATAGAAAATGGCTATCATACAGTCAAGACAAAGAAGCGCTCTTCTGTTCCCTTTGTCTGGCTTTTGCTAATCCCAGAGAAAGCAGCTCTTTCATCACTGGCATGTCCAACCTCACACACGTCCACCAGAGAGTCGAAGAGTATGAGAAGAGCCACCTGCACAGAGGTTGCGCTGAGCCATATTTCCTCAGATCCTGAAGAAGCACGATCCGGGACCTTCTCCTGGGACCTCGGATGTCGCTATACAGAGAGCAAGTGTTGGAGCGTATTATAGATGTGATCAAGCTCATCGGCAAAAGAGGTTTGAGCTACAGAGGCAAGCGGGGAGAGGCAGACACTTGATGACGACACCATTGACCATGGTAACTTTTTGGAAATGAAATGATAGTTTTACTTGGAAAGTACGACGTCTGTATCAAGGAACACCTCGCTCTCTACATTGAAAAGAGCAACCAGATACACCAGTCTGGTTCAAGGGGAGGTAGAGGTGCCCTCCTCACTCTCCTATCCAAAACAACCATTGACTACATCATCATCACCGCCATTCAACACCTAACGAAAACTACCGTGAAGTCCCGGGAATCTGGAATGTACTCGGCCCAGATCGACACCACACAGGACATCACCGCCCGCGATCAGTGCCCTGTTGTCATACGGTATGTGAGCGGCTAGTTGCTGTGATAAGATGTGAGGCATCCACTGGGCAGCACTTTGTGAATGACGTGCTGGAGACCATGCATCTGGATGCGAAGCGGTGTATTGGAAATTCCACTGATGGGGCCTCCATTATGCAAGGCCAGTATAAAGGCTTCTCTGCACTGCTCTCCGAAAAGTGGCCGACTCGAATCCACGTGGTGCTCTTCGCACATCCTAAACCTGGTGCTGTCAGACACAACACAATGTGTACTGGCAAGTTAGTTTTTCCCTGATGAACAACATCGCGGTCTGCTTCAGAGAGTCCTACAGAGACGCAGACGTCTCACCTCGATAGGAGCTGATGGTACAAAGATGCAGCTGTGATAAAGGTGCTTGTCTCTTTTGGAAAGCCAGACTGGGCCCTGTATGTTGATGTCCTCCACCAATCAAGGTGGAGAGACCATCAATGCCACGGCACGAGTCGATGCACAGGGATACATCGGCCAGCTTCTGAAGTATGAGACTATACTTACAGCTCAGTGTCACGTCACCAGTCTCTAAATACCTTCAGACAAGTGGGATGGACATCCTGACAGCTCATCGGATGGGTGCGGCTGAAGGATATGACCAGAGATTTCCAGAGTGTCAAGACAGTGGCCGACAGATTGTCCAGTGGGCCAACAATCAACCACAGGACTAGAGTGAGGAGACTGAGCTAGAGGTGGAGACCACTCTGCCACCGAAACGGGGAAGAAGGAAGAAATTCATGCCTGGAGAGATGTCCCAAGATTGATGCCGAAACATCATACAAGATTGAGGTCCACAATCGAATCATGGACACAGTCGCAGGAAGCACGCACCAGCGTTTTCCTCAAGAATGGCACTTTGTATGCTGATCTAGCACTTCTGGACCCGAAGAACTTCAGCCAGGTAACTTCAGCCAGGTAACTTCAGCCAGGTACAAAGCGAGCTCAAAGGTCTGGCACGACAGTCCAGCTGAAGGCATCAGTATTTGAGGAGTACACAACCAAGACAACAGAACCTGGGCCAGAGGATGCTGAAGATGAGGCAGAGATGGTTTACAAAAAGTGCTCATGTTGCAAGGACTGTCCAATCTGTTGCTACTGAGTTCTGAAGCAGTACAACCTCCTGACAGATGCATACCACATCATAGGCCTTGCATACAGGTTCCTGCTCACCCTCTCTGTCACACAAGCAAGCAAAGCTTTTCAATGCTGAAATATATATCAAAAACATGCTCAGAAGCTCACTCTCTCAACTGCACCTGGAGGCTTTTATGTTGATGGCTACTCAGATGTTTTGCAGATGCTGGACAGTGAGAGAATCATAGATGGTGTTGCAGAAAAGAGTGAGCTGTTGCAAAAACTACTCATGTAGTGAGGTAATAATAACATATTGTTTTTTATTACCATGTGACTATAATGCACCTGGGGCGGCAGAGTTAGTTTAGGTTCTGTTACTTAACTTATTGTTTTGTTATTCACCTTCAACACCCCTACACACACACACACACACACACACACACACACACACACACACACAATCACACACCCAGCATGCAACTACTGATACCACTGATGTTCACACCACACCGTATGTTCTGTTCATTTCTACAATATAGTTCATACTAATTGTCCCCTCAGATTCCAGTTTCTTTATTGTGTGGTTTTTTCTCTGCTGACATTCATTCCTTAAGGCTCTGTAAACTTATATAATCTGATACTAGCCCAGAGTTATGCATATTCCTCTAGCAATACCTACTTACAATAGCCAGTATCATTTTATTCCATGTGTCCATCCCGGCAAATTGGTGGATTCAAATGTTATTAAAAAAACACGTATGATGTAATTTCTTTGTAATCATCGAAAAATAAGTGTATGGGTATTTTTCCAAGTAGGCCACTGACTGGTCGATACGTGCGCTGCATTGAGTGGGCAACGCGCCGTATATTGAGTCTGACAGTAACTCCAGGGCCACTTTTTCCCCCCAGTCCGCCCCTGGTCTGAACCCATGACCTTTTTCTATCTCCAGTCCCGGAGGACTCAGAGGACACAGCGGAGGGAAGGAAGGGCGAGACAGAGAGGATGGAGCGGGAGAAAGAGAGAGAGACAGGCAGAAAGAAAGAAATGTTCACATGAAGGAGGATAGATAGAGAGACAAATAAATACAGAAAAAAAGACAAAAAACATAAAGAGAGACAGAGGACAAGAAGACAAACAGGGACAACGACCCAAAGAGTCAGAAAGGTGGGAAAGGGAACGACAGGAGAGAAAAGGCACAGATAGAAAGAGAGACAGAAAAAGAGAGTAATAAAAACAGGCAAATCTTAAAGAGAGAGAGAGAGAAAAAACTACAAGATAGAAAGAAGGAAAGATAAAAGGAAAAAAAAAAGACGAGGAAAGAAAAAGAAAGATAAATTAATGGAATTAAGGCATAAAGACAAGAATTAAATATAAAAATCCCACGCCCTTCAGACATCTTGTGGCGTGAGACTGAAGACTTTGGGCTTTAGCGGACTGTACGTGTGATGTCTTCAAGACTGCGGCCGGGCCTTTCTTGTGAAAGACGTATTGTGAGCTGTCGCTCTAATCAGAGGTCACCGGGGTCGCCCGACGCCAGGGAAGCCGCATCGATGAATGTGATCCAATGGAAGAAAAGAACTGGATAGGGAAGCAAAATCAATGCGATGATATGCATCCGTAGCTAACCTTTAGCTCACCACAGGCCTCATCCTTTAAGTGGAAACAATCAATGCTGTGATCAATCAGTGTTTAACTGAGTGTGTGTGTGTGTGTGTGTGTGTGGGAGGGGGGGGGGTGAAAAACTACAGGATAAATAATCAGCGTCAACCTGACGCTGCCGTGATGCAAAAAAGCATCATTTTCGATGGTCGCGGCACAAACAATGTATTTAAGTCTGCCCTCCTTTGGAAAAGGTAAATAGAGTGCTAGTCTTTCATCCAGTGCAGAGCCAGTGTTTTGTCCTCGGTCCGGTCACATTAAAACAAGGAGCTCTATTCATCTGGACGCACAGATTCAAACCGGCAGCTCCTGATTGTGACTGGCGTCTTGCTTTGTCAGCGCTGCTGCTCCCTCTCGCTTCCGAAAGGCCCTGCAGACAATACGCTGTTTCTGATTGTGCAACAGCGCACGGAAAAAGGAGGGGGACGCGTCACACGCTCACACCCGCCTCCGACATCTACAAAAGACACAAAAAAACGCTGTGAAGACGGCCGGCACAAGATAAGCAAACTCGGAATCTATGGAGCAGTCGTCCCATGTGACCGGCCGCACCGACAGACTCCCTCATTGCATCATGTCAGTCCACATCACCACGACGGACTCTGTGTGTCTGCTCGGTAAAGAGCGGCGGTGGAAACGACTTAAGAGGGTGAAGTGCGCCACTTTTAACTCATCCAAGTCTGTGCCCAGGTTTCCAGATCTGAGGCATTGCCTCTCGAGATGTCACTTGAGGCAGCGTCAACGTTGAAGACGAATAACTATCTGGTGATGTGGAGTTAGAAAGAAGTGAGCTTACTAGACGGTGTTTCAATAACATACTTCAATATCCGAATAGATTGGTCAATGTTCGAGGTGAATTGTGGGTAATGTAGGCACCAGGTTGTGAAATTTGGGAAAAGAAACCTTGACTCCTACAAAGTTATTGAAGTGCAATGCTACATTTCTTTTAAGCTTTCAGAAAAGAACCCATGATGGATGTGCTTGAGATTATCTCATCCTGGGTTTGGAGACTACAAATTAAAAAAGCCTCAGTTGTAAATTAGGGCTGTGAAATTGAAAGATTGTATATTGTACCAGGCAGGGAGACGCAAACGAAAGATGCCATTGAATGGCATTTCTGGAGCCTGACACATTAGGGTCTCAAATAGTAGTGGTAATAATAATAATAATAATAATATCTCAATCTCTGCTCCACTAATTTTGTACATTATTATTATTTTCAAATGGAGGCCTCAAAACTTTTTGGAAGGTATCCCGTTAAAATAAGAAAAGCTGGATCTTTGTTGGATGTTTTGCTCTCAAAACGCTGGTACGCATGTCGACATGCAGTAGAAAGCGATGTCCATACGGAACAGGAAATAAATGACATTTTTTGGTTTGGGATGAAGAGGAAAGAGCAGGATGAATTCGGGTGAGGAGCAGTTTCGTGCACAAAAAGGATCTGAGCTTGTCCGACGGGCCATTGACATCAAGTTAAAATCTTGTTATGATCACTGACAGTGTGGCCATTGACAGGATCATACATGTCAGTACACAAGACACATTCATCTTTGTTCGTCTGTTATTTCAGCTCAAAGCTTGAACCAAACACATTTACTCTACGATATCCGTTGTCGGGCAGATGGTGTTAGTTTTGCTTGTAGATTGTGTGTTTTCGGTCTTTGGGAATCCCCCGTCTATATTTCCGGGTTGCATCTCACACATTCTGTAAGCCATCGTTGCAGTAAGCCGGTTCAACCCTGGGATTTGAGTTGTCCTCTACTTCTCTTCCCATCCAAAAGCTGTCTGATCCAGAGCCAGCAGGCCCCCCTGCACCCAGGAGGCAGGCTGTCAAACGGGGCCGAGCAGAGCAGCAGTGACAGGCGAGTATCCTAATGTCACCGTGTGGACGCGACGCTGTGGGAGGACTGCGCTGACGCAGCGCTCCGAGCATCGCAAACTGTTGCGCTTTGAGGCAACTTTGCAGCTTTATCCGGACTGCGGCGTTGTTAAAGTCATGGCTGTCGTGCATTATGAGGCATCGCGAGGCAGGGAGTCTCTTCGTATTGTCAGAGACAAACAGACAAACCCTGGTAATCCCTTTCTTTCCTGCGCTGAATGTCTTTCTACTCTCCATCACCCGGCGCTGTGTATTTATAGAGCTGCTGTGACTGCTGCTGTCCACATAGGCGAGATAATCTTCACATTATTCCCAGTTTAGACACGGCTTGAGAGCCTCATCCAGTTAAACTCAATCCCTGACTGCAGGTTGTAATAGCTCCTCAAAACTCAGACACTGCTCTATTGACTTATGCAAACACATCAGTTCTAAACTGATCAACTGATTTATTCTGTCCCCCCCGGACAGAATAAAAATGCACTTTACAACCAGGAAGGCGCACTCGGTAGAGCGCAGAATCTCCGCCAGGTGTGTCTGCAACGACCACCGCTGTAGTGTGTGATTGAATGAATACAACCAGTGCTGTAGAGTCCATGTTTTAGCTAGTCAACAGTGTGCACACTGGTAGTTCCGTTAGCTGTTATCCAAACAAAACGTTAAAAAACAACAACAGTAAAAGTGAGTCGAAAAGTTACTTGGTAGTTGCGTGGCCAAACACAGCGTTAGCCAAACAAGCATACAAACTGTTTCCTCCACTGCGTATTATAGCTAACGGTACCTCCGGGGTGGGGTGGCTAAGAGTGGTGAGTGAGGGGTAAGCACGCAGTCAATGACAGTAAATAAAACATGTAATAAAAAGTGTTTGGAGAAATTGTGAGTCACACCAATCATGAGAGAGGACGCAACTATAGAACTGGCCACCCACAAATATTGTGTAGTATTCTGCAGCAGGATGCCAGATTAGCCAGATGGTGCACACCGAACGCACCACCTCTCTCCAGGATGCCGCCTGGAGGAGATAAAATAACTGCAGAATTTGTCAGTGCATACTCAGAGCTTGTGCAGTAGCTACTTTTCATGCCGAAAGCTACATAAGAAGAGTGATATATCTTATGTCTGTAAGGTAAATATGAAGCTACAGCCAGGACATGCTATAGCCTAGCTTTGCACCAAAAAATGGAAACGGGGAAACTGCTATTTTGGCTCTGTCCACCTACCAAACCCTCACAGTCACACTTAAAAGGAACTGCTTAGAGATTTGATGCGTCTTCAAGCGTTGTTTTATTCACAGTGAAGAAAGATCACTCATAGTGTCAGACATTTACAGCCCAGCGTTCCCCCCTCTCCTCTTCCTCTCCTCCCTCACACTGCTGCAGTCCAACCATCCACTCGCACACATTGGCTTTGCACTCAGCGTTATTGCAATGATGCTGATGAGGGGGGAAAATGGGGCCGTATGGTCTCTCTGACAAGATTAACTTAGTAAAGGACCCGGCAGCTTGCTTTGCAAATAAATCTGGGGATCTGTGGACATTTAATAAATGTGAAGGCCAGTACATAGTGAATGTTTTGCAAGCTGCTTTATCAGCGTTCTGATAAAAGACAAGACATAAAATCAGCTTTTCATTACCTCTCCATAAGTTCCATACAAAAAGGTTTCTGCCTCCTATGTATTCACTTACAGCTCAATGGCTCCCCCTTCTGGCTGCCAACATTTGACCCCCCCAGTGACTGTAAAATGGGTCTCAGACTATATGTCATATTAGCAACATCATGTTATCTCACTGCCGAGCACACTCGCATCCAGAGAGGAGGAAACTGGTTCAAAAAATCTCCTGTATGGTGCTTGATTGGAAGGCAGCTCCCTGGTATCAGATGGTAGACTTTCCATGAGCTGGTTTCTAACTTCGTGCCCTTGCTGTTGTGATTGCCAGCGGAGGCCGAGCGAGGCCAGAGGCTCCCAGATGTGGATGCAGCACAGCAAGCTTGAAGCTGAGAGAGAGACAGCGTTTCTTCGAGGAGGTCTTCCAGCACGACGTGGACGCTACCTGTCCTCGGCGCACCTGTGTATCCGAGATACAAGAGGCTGTGAGTGGGACTGGTGGCGTTTTTTAAAAAACATGCACAAATACACACTCGTATCCAGATGCACATCATTTCACTGCTTCCCCTCTTCCTGCAGCTCCAATTGGCAGCATCTCGTCCATGGAGGTGAACGTGGACTTGCTGGACCAATGGAGCTGATAGACATCTCTGACCAGGAGGCCTTGGATGTGTTCTTCAGCTCTGAGGGAGAAGAGGGGGTGCTGACCTCCCCGCTGCCAGGTATGGAAACCAGAAACACAGCCGAGGGTTGCGAGAAAGCGCTGCGCGGTTACACCCCTAACGGTATTTTGTATCTGACTCACAGGTCCAAGGAAACAACAACAACAACGAGGTCATCAGTAATGGACTCTTTCGACACGTCCCTCGAGGTCTCGATGCCAAGTCCCGCAAGTCCTCCACGTCTTCAAACTCCTCCTCTGACAGTCAGACCAGCAATGCCAATGGAGGAGACACCCCCCGTCGTCAGGTCAGACGACGAGGAAACGCACACACCGGCACAGTCAAGCGAAGAGGCCGTGCCTCCGGAGATAGAGAGGGTGAAAAGTCAGACTCCATCCTCGTAGGAAGGACCCTCTCCACGATAGGTCTCCACCCTGCAGCGTTGGTACCAGACACCTCGGACCAGGGGCCAAGAGTGGACTTTGGGATGGGAGCCATTGAAAGAGGCCTCTCAGCCCCGACACACCGGCTCTTATCGCTGTTTTCAACCTTCACTTTCACTTATGAGTTGTGTACTGTGTCTGTTTTGGAGGTAGAGACTGTGAACTGTAAAAATTAAGATTTATTCATTCTCACCTGTTTACATTTATGTTTTTGACAGATAAGATTTGGTCCCCGGGTTTCTGACCTCACAGGATTTCTTGTTGATAAATGATGCATTTTGTACAGGACAAACACAACCCCGGGGAGTAAAGCAGTGATAAGAAGAATACAATAATAAGTGGGTTACTTGAGGTAAATTTGGCAACATAAGGCTTCATACTGTTAAAAATTCTGTATTAAAAGCATACATTGTCCTGCCGATGCAAAATTCACAGTTTTCTTAAATGAATCTCTAACAGGGTTTCTTTGTTTTAACAATAAAGGAAGAGAGGGAAAATGTATTCATGCGTTTCTAATAATCAAAACAAAACAGTTTCTGGTTATTTCTGAGATCGGCTGATTCCACAGAAGCCGAGGACGCTACAACCAAAACTTGTGAAGGCGACCTCGCGAAAAGCCGCAAACAATTTTCACATGCCGAGGGCCATAAAATGCACGTTGAAATCCCATCAATCAAATATCGGAAGGACGAAAAGATCCACCTATCAGTCTTTTGTGACTAAAGGGCAGTGTTTGACAAAACCCTTCACCTGCTTCCATTTAATTGTTGGCATGTATTTGACAGATAAGATAAGATAATAAACCAAACAGTTCCTGGTTATTGCACCAGCTGACTCCACGGACGCCGGAGGACGCTACAACCCAGAACCTTTAGGGCAGTGTTTTTCCCTTCACCTCGTTGTCCAATTCCTAAGAAACCAGCATGAGCAAACAGTGACATGTTGGAGGTAATAAACACACACACGCGCACACACCTGTGAATAGTGTTCTTGGTGTGTGGGTGTGTAAAGAAAAGGGGGCAGGGTCTCGTCTCCCTTCGCTCAAATAAAAAGTCCTCGTTCACGTTCACATTAGGATGTACCAAACAAGCGCCATGCTCTGCTTCTTCCTCCTGGTGAGTAGCAACACCGACTTCAGATCTTTTAAAATGTCTCCAATTAAAGTTCATTACTGTATCTTATCACTTCATGTTTAATAGGTGTTTTTTATTTCTGATTAAAGTAAGTGTTACTTTGAAAAAGAATTCAGAAAATGTGAGTTAAAGTGTGACTAATAATAATAATAATAATAATGCATTCTATTTGTAAGGCTCTTCATTTAAGAATCTCAGAGTTCCACAGAGCCAGTACATGGTTTAAAACTAACTATAAAAAAAAGGAATAGTTGACACAAGTCATAAAACTCAACTCAAAGTCATAAACTCCTTCCGTCTTAAAGAGTCCAGGGTCTGTGTTTGCCCTTAGGTGGTCAGGGAGGACTGGTCCATAAGCAAAAGGTCTTAAGGAGTCCAGGGTCTGTGTTGCCCTTAGGTGGTCAGGGAGACTGGTCCATAAGCAAAAGGTCTTAAAGAGTCCAGGGTCTGTCTTGCCCTCAGGTGGTCAGGGAGACTGTCCATAAGCAAAAGGTCTTAAAGAGTCCAGGGTCTGTCTTGCCCTCAGGTGGTCAGGGAGGACTGGTCCATAAGCAAAAGGTCTTAAAGAGTCCAGGGTCTGTCTTGCCCTCAGGTGGTCAGGGAGACTGGTCCATAAGCGGGGCGCTGCTGAGCAGAAGGCCCGGTCGCCCATGGGGCGGAGCTTGGTGTTGGGGACCCGAAGGGGCGAGCTGTTTTGTGGATCTGAGGGTGCGGGTGGAGGTTTGGGGAGTAATGAGTTATTGTAGGTAGGGAGGTGCATGTCCATTTATGCATTTATGGGTGAGTGGTAGGACTTTGTAGTCAATCCGGAGTGAGACAGGGAGCCAGTGGAGAACGGATGTTATGTGCTCATATTTCCGGACTCTCGTCAGGATCCTGGCAGCGCTGTTTTGAATGTATTGCAGTTTTTGGATGTTCTTGCCAGTGATCCCAGTGAAGAGTGAATTACAGCAGTCCAGTCTAGAGGAGATAAATGCAAGGACGAGCTTCTCTGCATCTGACAGGATGGTTAAATCAATAGGATTTTAAATAATGCAATAAACATCAGTCACTTTTTTTTAATCTTTGTTTCCAGTCAATATTAATTTCCATCACTCTGCTGGTCTAGATTCAAGTTTCTGTGTCGGTTAATGTGTTTAAGTGAGTCAGTGGTGTAAAATTGACCTCTTTGATACAAGAAATAAAAATACTATGTACGTTCAAACATGAGTTGCAAAGTACAGCATGTGATATACTCTTTTCTGTCCATTCTGAACTGGTTTCCCAACATAGCTGCACGCATCTTAAAAAACATCACTGCAAATGGGAGAGGCGACAAAAATGTCAAGCCTTTAGAAAAACATTCTTTCTTAGAAGTTTCATAAATGAAAAACCAGTGGAAACAGGTGCAAAACCTGTCAGTTCTTTGGTAAAAAAAAGAAAAAGTGATTTCCGATATATGCGTTGAAGGACACATCCAAATAAAGACGTAAGCTAAAGATCACAGAGTTGGCTTCAGGTTTGCTTGGCTGCTTGTCTTGCAGGTTGTTTACTCCTCAAGTGCAACATGCTCAGAGCTGCTGAGCCGTCACAGAAGAGGTTGGATCATCGGCTCTTTCACTATTGAGGAGGGGCTTTCAGGACCCTTCCCTTATGTGCTGGGCAAGGTGAGGAACCATCCAGTTTAGCCAGAATAGCCAATGTATTCATTTTCCAACTCAAATACCAATTATAAAACACTTACCCTTTTTACTTACACCATGTTATATCATCAAGAACACAAAGCCAACTGCAAAGTTGTTGGTGCTTACAGATAAATATCCAGCGGAGCTATCAAGTATACTTTGATCTTTTTGGGGAAGGTGTGGATGAGGAGCCAAAAGGAGTTCTGTCCATTAATAAGGAATCCGGTACCGTGTATGTACACAGGGCCGTGGACTACGAGGAGAATACAATGCTGAAGGTTAGACTCGCGTACATCTACTAGACAACCCCTTTCAGATACTGCTGACTGCTGACGTTACTCCATATCCTATGTAACGTTTGACACTCTGATGCACAGTCTGTCATATTGGTATTGGAATAAATAAACACATTGGAAAGGGGTCAAACCGTTAGAGCTACCGTGGAGCCCACACTGTCACTAACTGCACTCCGATTTTTGGTTAAAAAAAGAAGAAGTGATTTCCAACACAATATGCGTTGAAGAATACATCCAAGATGTCGAACTGATTCAGCAGAGACAAAAAAATAAATAAAGACGTAAGCTAAAGCGTAAAATGCTATCACCCCAGAAGAAATAAACAAACAACTCTGTTCCTTTAAAGACAAGCAGGTTTTTATCTGTGTAGCTAGCGGAGCATAGAAGTGCTAATGCCAGTTAATTAATGAAGCGCTATCGTACTCTGCTAATGTTAGCTACACATGTTTTCACGTAGAAACCTAAATCTGCTTCCGACCTCTCCGGGTAACGAGTATCACTATCACACAACGTTTAACCATAACTAGCTGGACATCTTTAAAACCAAGTCGGATAATTATGAAAAATCTTAAACGCTACGTTTGGCCATTCTGCGTTCGAGGGCGGGACTTAGCAAAGAGTCAAAAGCTTAATGAGCGATAAGTCGGACTTCTGGGTAACTACGGCTTTTTTGTAATATTTGTATTTAGTGTTATTATGTCACGTTCAGGGCCTGTCCATGCAGCACACACAAGCAGGACTCCCCACAGTGCTGTTGCACATGTAATCTTGTTTTACTCCATATCCTATGACAATATCCAATAATTCAACCACATTTCTTTCGTTGTATTGCGACCGCATTTGATTCACATCTTTTAATCCGTAGCTGAAATTTGAGGCCAGAAAGACTGATTTGTCGATTGAAACTACAATAGGAGTTGAAATTTCCATATTGGACATCAACGACAACCCACCACGCTTTCAGAGGAATCTGTTTGATATCAGCGTTGACGAGGAAACAACACAAGGTAAAGACTATCGGAAATAGTAAAAGAGAAAATTCTCTCACAATGTCTAATAAACGTCCGATTTTCTTGTCATTTCCCAACAGGCTCACATCTCCTGAACCTGGTAGCCTACGACAGAGACCAGAGAGGGACGCCAAATTCAACATTCCACTATGAAATCAAGTCTGTGGCTCCAAACCTTCCAGACACCAAGTTTGCCATTGATGAGTCTGGATCCATCTCCTTCAAAGGGTGTTTGGACCACGAGGCAAGTGTCTGTACAGTACATACTGTAACAGTGCATCGCATTGTATACGAGCTGTTCCTGTTCTGCAAGGTCTTCACTTAGAGAATGCAAATGTCATCTATTATCTCTCGTGTTAATCGATCACACTACCTTTTGGGAATGCAAGACACACAGATCATTATAGAAGGAAGAAAAAAAAAGGTGCCAGGGCTGCAATCAATCATTTAAAAATGTTCTTGCATTGAGGTGGCTGAAATGTTCACTGTGGTGGTGGAGGCCAAGGACCATGGTGACGTAGTCAGTCTGTCCAGTTCAACCACGGTTGTCATCCATGTGGAGGACGGCAACAACCACCTCCCGACCATCAGCGGACAAACAGTAAGCAGTTGTCCTGGTTAGCAACGTCAACAACACAATAATCCCAACTTTAATCTATAATTCTGATGTACAGTGCATGTTAGACTTTACATATTGCTGTTACCATTTATAAATATGACGGGAGATTGTGTTTTAGTCAAAACGTTAATCTTAGAGAATAAAGGCCAAGCTTTAAAAACAACATATATATATATATTTTTTTCAATTACTGTCGGAAAGAAACAATGTAGGAGGTAAATAAATTGTCCCATTATTTCAAAATAGATTTTATTATTTATAGATATTATTAGATATTAGGAATTCATGCTGCTAGTTTCATAAGGACTTTTATTCAAAACATAAAACCTTTTACAGTTTTACTTTATCATATCATTATTTTAGGGGACGCAGTGTTTTGCAAATGCTTTTGTCAGTAATTCAATTATATATAGTCGTTCAACCCCTGAATAAAAACCATAACAACATTATTTTAAGATAAGGTAGGAATATATACAACAAATTCTTCACCATGTTAATCTAGATAATTTTACACTTATATATTTTCCCGTCAACTCCCAGTAATTGTAGGTGAAAAATGTAGTCTACACTATTACCACAGTGTGTGTTTATACTTGATACTGGCGGTAAGAAGAAGTCCTATGTTTCTTTCCCCTGACCTCCGCACCTTGGATTCATACCACAGGGATCTGGCAAAGTAAAAGAAGACGAGATCGGGAGCTCTCCTCTCCGGCTGCACGCTTCAGACCAAGACGCCCCAAATGGCCGGGCGTGGAGAGCCAAATACACCATTCAGGGTGACACGGGAGAGCACTTCAAAATAAAGACAGACCCGGACACCAATGATGGAATCCTGACGGTCATAAAAGTAAGTGATGCTTGCGACACCCACCTCTAGTCCAGCGTGTAGTTTCTACACACATACATAACCACGGTATAATTTCAGCCTTTAGACTTTGAGGCGGGAGCACAAGTGGAGCTGACCATTTCAGTGGAGAATGAGGCCCCATATTTCTCCTGTAAAGTGAGGGAGAAGACGCCCTCGGGCCTCTGGAAAGTTGACTCCGGCAACGGCGCCGACGATGAGCCTCGCCATCACTCTGTAAAAGTCGTCATCGAAGTTGAGGACACCAACGACCCCCCGCTGTTCAGTGCGACCGTCAAAGAGGCCGCGCTGGAGGAGAACGCGCCCGTTGGAACCTGGGTGGAGAAGGTGACGGCTGTGGATGCCGACTCCAGTCAAGCAAGAGATTTTGTGTAAGAGGCTTTGTTCACGGTCTGGTGCGTTGGTGCGTTTGTCGGCAGCATAACGGAAAACAATACAAGCCTGATCAACAAAAGTCCAGTGGCCTGGTTATAATATGTGGGAGCTCTAATCTGGGACGGCCCGTAATAAAGCAAACTGTATTTGTCCTCAGGTACAAGATAGGAAGTGACCCCGCTGGCTGGGTGACGGTGGATCCACAAACAGGAGACATCACAACGTCCGATACGCCAGATAGAGAATCTCCTCATGTCGTGAACGGCGTCTACACCGTCGTGCTGCATGCGGTGGACGATGGTAAAACTCAAAGTGTTGCTCAATGCCACTGACACAAACCAACTATTTGATAATTTAATGAAATGTTTCATTTCAATCTCTACTGCTTTGAAGCACTTTTTCAGCCAAGCTAGATTATTGTCTGTTACTTGAAATAAATTGAACTGGTGGTGGTGGTTGTGTATTTTACTAAATAGATTGCATCTAATGCTGACTTAAATACAAGTTGAACAATATCTGCAACGAGAACCCATGACCCAATTATTAATATACAACTGCCCTCACAGGAATCAAGCCAAAAAGAGCCTAATAAACTCAGACAATAAAAAATTATTGACCAATAAATAAAACGAGCAATGGACACCACGGCGCCTCAAACTTACTTTTAACTCATTAATTAAGATAGATATAAAAAATGTAAACAATGACGGTTTGATAATGCTGATCACAACCCATATGTGAGCCATAATTTGATCGAGTTGGCGATTCTAGCAGCTCTAGCTGAACCCGTGACATGTGAACTCAAACCACCCAAATATCTCATCATGTCACCACTTTGGACACGGATGTAAAATGAGAATATGGAGCTCTGCCCTCCTGCGGCTGTTGATTTATATCCTTTCCTCGGTTCCATTCGCACAGAGTTTATCAGGGCTTTAAATGCGACTTGTGTTTTTTACTCTTGATAAATTGTGGCCTCAGATCTTTGGTTATCATCTGATTTTTCTGCTAGCGCCACCATGAGGTTCACATTTTGTGGGTTCAAGTTAAATGTCTCCACAACTGTTGGATGGATTGCATGACGGCTTGCCATGAAATTTGCAACACATTCTCTACATCTTCCGTCGCATACCTTGAATAGGGAGGGTAGAGCCGTAGTAGCACTTAAATGTCCCTTACCGATAGCACTTTGTTGTTTAGCACTTTAGTAGCACTTAAATGGCACTTACGGATAGTACTCTGTAGTTTAACTTTATTGAAGAAATTGTACTTGCTTGATTCTTGTTGTTCTGAGTTTGGACTCATGGTTTAATGCACTTATTGTAAGTCGCTTTGGATAAAAGCGTCAGCTAAATGACATGTAATGTAATAACATTCAAAGCACCCCTTTGAAAAATAACTTGGAATAACTTTGGTGATCCTTTTCGTTTGGCGCCACCATCGGGTCAACATTTTCACTGCTGACCAAATACCTTCAAAATAGCCCAAACTGCCCATTGGCAAATGTTAGCATGCTAAACGAAAGGTGGTGGAAATAGTACGAACATTATACCGGCTTCACGTCAACATGTTAGCATTGTCAGTGTTAGCATACTGACCTTAGTGTGTAAGTGGTGCTAGCATGGCTTATAGACTTGTTTGTTTTGTTCATCTTGTACAGGTAAGCCACCATTGACAGGTACAGCCACAATGAACATCTATGTGACGGACCAGAACGACAACGTGCCTCAGCCAACAGTGGACTACGTTGACGTGTGTTTGTCCGACGGCCCCACCACCATCAACATCACGGCCTTTGACCTGGATGCAAACCCATTCGGGGGGCCTTTCACATTTGAGCTGCTGGGGGATGTCGATAGAAACTGGAAACTCAACCCCTCATATGGTAGAGACATGCAATGATAGAGTGAAATATTAGAGCATATATAAAAAGAGCAAAAACAATCGTTTCATGTTCTCACAGGATACACAGCGGGCCTGGTGAAGGAGCCCAGTGTGTCTGCTGGCCCGCATACAATTGATCTGAAGATCTCGGACATGCAGGGAGTGTTTGGCGTTTACAGCCTCAGCGTGACCGCGTGCGACTGCTCCGTGACGTCCAACTGCCGAAGCCGCACGGCCACCAAAGCCGTCTCCGGTGCAATGGGCATTGTGTTCGCCTTGCTGCTTTTACTCCTGTGTAAGAAATTAAATTGTCGCTAGCGTCAAGAGGATACTGCTATCTCGTCACAATTCTGATTTTTTGGTCTCCTCCCCGCTGACAGTTCTGCTACTGATGGCGGTCGTCGTCAGCTGCAAAGAAGAGTCCATTTTTCTAGAGACCAGGGATTCCTCTGGAGAAACCCTCCTTGTATCCAACATCGAGACACCTGGAACAGACTGCCAGGTCGCTGCTTAAAAAACATTTGCAAAACAAACCAGTGACACTTTCCCAGATTTGTGTTCATGCCCATATCAGTAACTGTCCCCCCCCCCCCACCCCAAGGTACCTGACAGTTTCCTGGCACTGTCCATTGATAAGACGCATCACAGCAAAGCTTCAACAACGGTTTGAAAAGATGCAAATTATGTCGGCTTAAGTTTTCAATTAAATTGCAATAATCTTCAGATTTTTACGAGGGGCACAATGTTGGTCTTTCAAAGACGTTCTCACACTCATACTTTGAAGATAACATGCCTTGTAAAAATGAGTGTCGTCAAAATGTGCCATTGATCACAGTAGCTCCTGTCACTCAACAGGTTGTGGAGACAACTTTGATCGACCAATACTTCAGAGATTACAGAAGGGAGAATGTTCCCTACCTATCCGATGTGGACTGGAACCAGGTATTAAGCACTCATTAAAGGTCAAATATCAGTTCTAACTGCATGAAAATAATTCCTGTATCACTCTTTCCTCTAATCAAAGATGACTTGGAAATCTAGGGAGTCTAAGGGCTACCATGGCAACCGACAGGTAGACAGTTGCTTGAATCGCCATTATCGCTCGTTACTTTGAGGACGCGGCTGAAGAAACTTACTTATGTAAACTTATTGTACAGATTGATGACATGAGCACAATGGATCTCCGCTACAAAAGGAGCTCAAGCAATAGAAGGGACGCTCTCCTCGGCCTGCTTCATGAGGTTGGTATCTATAAGGCACTGTAAAAGTATGCAGAAGAATCACTGGGTAGTAAGACTTTGCTTGTTTCTTCCCACTCCTGCAGAAACTCTCTCGCCTGGAGACAGATGAAGATTTAGAGTACCCGCCTCACCTCTACGCCGATGAGGGAGACTCGGACACCCTCTCGGAGCTGGACGACATCTCCATTTATGACGAGGATTCGATCGAGAAAGCGACGACAGACTTGGGCCCCAACTTCAAGCGACTGGCGTCCATTTGCAAACCACCACATACGCAAAACAATGCATAACCGACGTAATTTGTTCTCGAGCGGTGAAACCAACGGGACATTTTGGAAACCACGCAAGGGCTGCGGTCGAAAAGTCTAAAGATGACCTCCTAACGCCTATTCCTAGCCACTTTCCCTTGACCTCTTTGGAATAAATCATGCGGTCAAGGAAAGATGTGGAGATTTCAAGAGGAGTTCTGAAAAGACAAACTGCACTTTCACGACGAGATTGTGAGGCGGGCATGATGAAACATGAACTACAAAAAGTGCAACAGATACCCCGTGTAGTCATACAACCCGAAACCGACAAGTCCTTCATGTGCAACATCAATATTTCCTATGGGCATAAAGTCAATTTAGCTTTTTACTGCTTGATACCGATTGAAGACCCATCTCGTCAACTGACGCCCTTTGCTGCTGCAAGTCTGGAAATGTCCCAGTCATGGGAAGAAGGATTCTCATCTTAAATATGGAGATACTTCATTACCATGGTTGGAATTGAAATTTAAAAAAATGTATACAGGCAGCACGTTATGAATGTTATTAGTCCATTGATTAGAGAAGTAGTATTTTTTTTTTCCCCTCCTGCACCTTTTCAGAGAATTTCTTTAGCGACACTTAACTATATTCATTTCATATTCTTGCTTTTTTTTTTTTTTACAGGTTAGAAGTGAATAAATACATATGAAATAAAGCAAGATGGTTTTCACCATCTACTCATATTCAGCAACATGAATCCCATTAGCTTATGACTGTATAAAATAGTTAGACCGGTGCAAGATGAGCATATAGTTTGTTTTCATGGAAATTTTGCAGCTGCATCTTCCCTTTGGCAAAGGCTGGTCCAGTGTCTCCTAAAGGAGCTAAGAAAGGAAGCATTGAAGTCATTTCCTTAGCATTTAGAGAACTCCAACAGCTCTCATTATCCACTTGGGTACTTTCAGGTCACTTCACTCGTTAGGAACCTTCCTAACGAGCAAAGCTGTGGTTTTAAGGTTGATGGATGCCAATGCGTCACCAGAGATGGAAGCCATTTTGTTAATTATAGTATTTAATAGCAACTGTTACAAAGTCCTCCACAGTTTTAATTTGACAAGTATGAAAGAAATTAAGTAGAGCTGCCCTCCAAAAGCAATTTGTTACATTCGGACAGCCAAGTAGACAGAAGAATGCAATATATTTAGCCCCGAAAACAAAGAAAAACTACTTTGTGTGCCTGCTGGCCTGTTCAAAAGACAAATTCCACATTGCATCTTTACCAAGCTAACTGCAAATTAATAAATTTGCTTCCAGCATACAGCTGCTTGATTAAAATAAATTCCTCTCCCATTTCATATAATAAAGCGTCAAAGTACAAAATTCCCTGAAAGCGAATTTGGGATCGAGGGAAAGAAAATTAAAATAAATGTCTTCGCCTTAAATTTGGGGAGGGAAGAAAAGAAAAAAGGGAGGTACTTTTTTAAATAAGTAGAAAAACTACAATATTTACAGAAAAGGTTAACAAAAAGAAGCGCCTTCACACCCTCCCACTACCAATTTTTGGGAGGAGTTGCTGCTCCGTGGCGCTCTGCCCTCGGCGTCCTCGGCCCCTGAATCCTCGGCCTCGCAGGAAGCGCCCGGGCACTCCAAATGTTTCCATGTTCATTTTTTTCTCCTCCGCCCAGGTGGTTCTCCTGCAGAAAAAATTTCAAAATAAGGTTTTTATTGTTGAGCATGACAAACCACTGAGGTAAGGACACATGGTTACATGAGTCACCTGGGCGTCAGGTCTGAGGAGATGTTGTCAAAGAAGCATTTGGCTTTGTCGTAGTACTTCTCTCCGAGAGAGTCCTCCTGCATACCCGGGCTGTCCTGGCCCTCCCCGGAATCCACTGTGACAATGCACAAAACTACTAAATGCATGTCCACACACACACAAAATTGCTTTATGTGATGTTCACTTTCGACGGATATCCTTTGAAATAAACATACCCACGACCTCCTTAGTGAGTTCGTCTTTAAACTGAGCATTTGCGGTTTCAAAATCAAAATCGGACTCAAACTGCAAGGTCGTGGCCTTGGAGTTCTTCACAAGGAGTTGGCCTCTGCTTCGGTTCCTGGACCTGCGATTGCCTGCACGTGACCACCAGAAACATTTCAGACAAACGCTATACTGTGAAACTGGTTTGCGTAACCGTTCGGAACAGGTTCATCTGGTCTTGGATATGTGCTTACAGACGGCACTGCAATTAGAGTTTACTTCGACAATTCCTGCTCCTTACATGGAACAACAAACAAAACAATACTGCAACACACCAGTAAAAGAAAAAGCTAGAAAGTGCATTTCTAATTTCGATACCTTGTTTCTGCCTTTGCTTCAGGTTCTCGGGGCCTTGAACCTTGGCTACACTTGGCTGAGATGGCGCCCGAACTAAAACACAAATAAATGAAATGTTTAAGTCTTCAGATGGATTAGAAGCTATGCAACCAACGAGTGCCGTCTCTTGCATGTTGGGAGCCGCTGTTTAGGTTGGCTTACTGGTGGGTACGTTCTCCTTCTGAACCGGGCGCGGGTTTGGACGAACAGCCGGTTTGCCTTGAGGCTGGGTCAAAGGCTTCCCCCTTTTCTGGGCGGCGCTGTCCATGGGCACGGTCTGCACAGCCTGCTCCACCATGGGGGCCCTTCTGGCTGGCATGCCATGAAGTCCTGGTACTGAGGGGAGCAGGAACAAACATGGTGGGGGCTTGAGCAACAGCAGATTCATAAGTGAAATAGCCACTTTAGCGTTGGAAAAATAAAAACAAAAAGTATAGAATACGACATGGAGACATGTGCTGTACCGAGGCCCAGTGCTGCATTGTACTGCTGGTTGAGGAGAGAAGTAGCAGCCAGCTGGTTGTAGGTGGGCAACATGTCCCTGTATGAACTCCAGCGTGGGTGATACGCAGCAGAGGAGTTGCCCAGGGATGACTGAAATAAAACATTACGACAAAATTAACCCGTTTTATCAGTAGAGTATTAGGACTTTTGATGAATGGCATGTGTAAATAATGTTTACAAAATCTGCCAAATCCCAGGGCACGCACACACACACACCTGTACAATAGCAGGGTCACGAGGCAGTCCATGGTGTGGTTTTGGTGGCTCAGACACGGTGATATCTTTGATATCACTTCCTCTGAAGATTATGTATTCATAAGTTTCATCTTTGGGTGGCGCTGGTCTTTCACTGTACCGGTCCTCTGTCCCGTAGGATTTAACTGTTGGGGAATAAAAAATAAAAAAACAATGCTAAAAAAACTCACTCTACCGTCATGAAGAGATCTTTAGAGGAGGGGAAACCACGTGTCCATCGTCCTACCTTTGGCCAACGCGACGGTGGACCTGTCGGTGTCGACGGACGACAATATGCCCTCATACCGCATCTGCGCCTTGGATATCAAACTGATTTTACTGCCAATGTACGGGGTGCCTCCTCCAGCACTCATGGTCGCAGCGGAAATATGTTTTTCAAAGTCAAAAAGCTGTGGTTGAATCACGGAGCTCTGAACCGCGGCGTGCACACATCAGACAATCAAATCGGATCAGCTGTGTGCACAATTAGCGCGCACCTGTGCGCTTTATAAGCTCGTCAGTGACACGCCTCTTTGCCGAATGCGCGCACCTGCGTGCGAGTTTGTATCTAAAATCCACTGTTATCTTATTATCATATTAGGCTCTGTCATATTATACCATTTCAGATAATCAAGTCGCATGTGGATGGCAAAAAGAAAAGTTAATTGAAATATATTAAATTAAATGGCAGTGTGAAGATTAACATGTCAAATTGCCATTTAACAATATATATATAGATATATATTATATATCTATATATATAATTAATAAAATCTTATATATATAATTTTTATTTTTCAGTTTTCTTTTTAACATATGTACACATGATTACTTTAAGTAGTACAACATAATATTTTAATGTCACTCATTAGATTTAATTCCATATACATTGGCACATGCAAAATTCCTCACAGCTGTATTTGATGCGATATATATATATGTGTGATAGATAATGCGATATATATATATATATATATAACTATCTATGTGAGTGAGAAGTGTATTGGCCTATACCACAATATGACTAGTTAAGCCTATATCTCTTATAATAGCACAGTTCTAACTTTTTAATACATGACAACCGTAACATTAGCCTACATTTGAATTTATATTTAAAAACCGAAAGCAATGTAAAAGTATTTGTCCCATGACTGCAGACTGTAGGCTACACTATTTGCTCTCTAGGAGGGCGGGGCGCCCTCGCGAGCCTCTTTTACAATAGCTACTTCACGCGCTGGCCAAAAACACTGCAGCCATCTTGCCCCGCGCACCAAGAGTGAGTGAACTGTGAAATTCGGTCGGTTGGCTCGTCGTAAACCGCGTTATCGTTCTCCCAATAGTGACGCTGCGCAATTCCGACACCGAATCGCCATTTGGGTTTGTGTAAACTCGTCGGCGACCGCGTAATATTTGACGGAGACCGTTCGTCTCCGAACACGATGTCGTTCCGTCCCGCGCGTCCCCTGGAATGACAGCTGAAGCCATTGGTACCGCCTTTTAGAATGCGCAGCGGCCAATCACAGCTCGCGGAAATCCCTGAGCCGAGACGTTTCGCCGTTGTGCGCACGCGCACGTCAGTCTCGGGGTAAGTCCCTAGCTTCTCACAAGCTCGCAGGAGTGTGAAGATGGCGGTTGGCTCCGGTCCGTTGGATGAGCCTTTTTTACACACAGAGGTGAATACAGCGGTAGTTTGTCATCCCGTGCCGTCTGTAGAGTCACACCTGTCGTTCTCGTGGCACAACAACCACCGGTGTCGGCACGAGGCAGCCCGTAATTACATGGCTATAGTTCCCGGTCAGCGGGGTAGCGCGAGCTAATGTCCAGCTGGGACTTGGTCAAGACGATTGCCAGAGCAGGTACGCTGTAACTACTAATGTTGTTTTCCTCTTTGTCTCTCCGGGTATATACACATAAAGAAACCGCCGGGCCGACTGAGATAAAAAGAAGCCCCAAAAGAAACTAAAAACTGTCAAGAATTTTTGCCCCCATCACAAAATCAAGATCCGTCCGTGCTCCTTCCAAACAAGTTGAAGTTGCGGAGTGGAGAGGGGGGTGCAGGGGGGTCTCATCATAACGAGGTCCCCCATGGTTCGACCATGGATGCGTCGACGGCCAGCACGGACTCCACCGCGGGACGCGACCCCGACAAAACACTTGTTGCTAGCGGCGCCGTGACTCCGCTCACGAACCACCGGGGGAAAGTCGGCTCGCACTCGGCGCAGACTTTCAACGGGAGCCAAATTATGAACTCTCACTATTCAGGAAGTGCCGACTCTCTCGCGGGGGCGACGCCGACAAGTGTCAGTGGCGGTAACGGCGTCGGTACCGTGATATCCGTCACCGGTGGACCGGCGGTGTCAAAAGGGCTGAGCGGCGCAATAATAACGCACCCTTCGTCAAACAGCGTGATTCAGACGCCGCTCGTGAACCCGCAGAGCGTCGTGGTCTGTGCGGCTCAGCCAGCGGGGCTCGCCAGGCCGCCCGCGCAACCCGCGGGCTCGGGTGCAACTTTGAACGGGACAAACGACGCCGGTCGAGCCGCGGCGGTCAGCGCAACGGGTCACGCGGGTTTCGGCACCCGGACCCCGCTTGTAAACGTCAGCCAGCCGTCCAACCCGGTGCCCTTCGGCGCCGGGTCGCACATAATCAAGGCTGAGCCGCCCGCAACAATAATGCAGTCGGTCCCGCCGCCGGCTGTCACTCCTGGTGCCGTCGGCGTTCCCCGGTTCCCGTCGACGGTGGCGAGCGGTCCCGGCGGGATCCGAGCCCCGACGCCCCAGATGTTGGCCCCGAGGCTACCCCACACCTCACCGGGACAGAACAGTATCGGCCTGCATAACATCCAGCTCCCCCCTGGTGAGTGAGGCCGTTCAGTTACACATTTGACTCGGGTCCTTTTCCATTTGGCTCTTGATCATTGATTGTAAAAAAAATAGATAATTGAATGATTATTTTCTTTTTGAATGTTGGTCAATATACATGTATAGAGCATGTGTCCTCTCAGACTCACTATGAGTAGCGTGCCAGATGCCCTAAATAACACTGTTTGTGGTGATTTATGGTCCAGGGATGGTGCTTGTGCGCAGTGAGAGTGGACAGCTGCTGATGATTCCTCAGCAGGCTCTGGCCCAGATACAGGCCCAGGCACAGGGAGGCATGGCACCTCGGACCGCTACTCCAACAAGCATGCCTCCTGGGCAGGTAAGGTCCCCTTCTCTGCCTTGGAAGAGCTCTGTGTCAGTGTTATAGTCCACGTAGAGCTTTACCCGTCCTGCAGGTAGCACCTGTTTAATAGCACCTTAGTTCATTTACATATCATGTGATCGATTTGAGACGGCATCATTTGCCCATTCAAGACATTCCTATGAAATGAAATTGGATTTGACCATTTCTTTACTGGGCATTGTGGAATGAGGGGGCTCTTGGCTGAAATAGTGACACGGAAGTGCCATGGAAACCTTCATCTAAAGGCGTATCTTAACAAACTTATTAGATTGCTGATCATTAAATTACGTGTCATTTTAAGTCTTCTGGTTTGACAAAACTGTGTGTTGTCCATCCTGTCTCGTTTCACGGCTCGTCTCAGGCTCCTGGAAACATCATCAGACAAGTCGCCCCCAGCACAATCCGTCAAGGCTGTCCCGCCCCGGCGCCACTCGCTGCGACCACCGCTCTTCACAGACCTCCCATCCTTCAGGTAACCCTGTCTGTTGGCGTCAGACGATTTCTCATTCTGGTAACTTTGCTCATGCTACAGACTGACGGATGATACAAAGTGCCCCATTCACTGTGTGACACATGAACTGGTCATATCAGAATGTCCTATAATACATTATCAAAAGGACACTGAGTGCATTTAGCCTCAATGGTGAGGATACGAACACACACAGTCATTTTCTAAAAGATGGGTTGTTTGGTGCATAGTGAGAATACAGTTTTTTGTGATTGCCTGGGTTTATTGGAGGAGCACCTGCTTCCTCCTATGAACCTGACGTTTGATGCACTTGATCGACTGTGAAGCAACTCTAAAACCCCACACTCTTCTGCGATGACTTGAAAGTGGGCTTTTGGCACATTTGAACCGCCTAAATAACAGGTCTGTGATAATGGTGATGTCTGTCTTCCCAGAGCTCAGTTGGGGTTGCAGTACCAGGAATCACCCCCAGGACTGTCAGCCAAACAGCTGGGACCACAATAACAATAAGCAAAGTGAGTTGTGCTCTGCCCCAAGGGATCTGGGGCAGGGCTGGGCGTCTGCATGTGCTGTAGACAACAGTCGTATGATAAAAGAGAGCAAAAGATGTATACTGTGGTCATTTAAAAAAAAAAAAAAAGGAATTTGTTCATAATCTGTATGCTCTGTGTTTTTGTCAGGAGACGTTGGAGAACGTGAAGAAATGTAAGAACTTCCTGTCCACATTGATCAAGCTGGCATCCAGTGGGAAGCAATCCACAGAGACTGCAGCCAGTGTGAGAGAGCTGGTCAAGGACCTGTTGGTGAGTGAGCCCCACATACAGGAGACACATGTCAATGAATATACCTCTCATTTAACATTTAACGAGGATATTGTCAAATCACAAATAAATACAATTCTTGACTTAAAAGTAACAAATTTAAATAATTCCCGCCTGTCCTTTTAAAAAAAAAAAAAGAAAACATCATCTGTACCTGCACACGATTGCTCTCTCTCAGCTCTTTATGCCTGAATATTGTACTAGGAGGGCAGACTGGAAGCGGAGGATTTCACCAGCAGATTGTACAAAGAGCTCAACTCCTCACCCCAACCTTACCTCGTGCCTTTCCTCAAGGTAAGATAGCTTATATTCTATTGCCACTTTCTACTTGACATTTTCTCGGAGCGCAGGAAGCGCGTGTCATCTTTTAAGTGCATTTTTCTGTCAAATATGACCTGTTTATCTTCTGCAGAGAAGCCTCCCAGCCCTGAGGCAGCTCACCCCAGACTCAGCCGCCTTCATCCAGCAGAGTCAGCTTCCCCAGCCAGCTTCGGCTCCAGTCCCCTCCACCTCACCCATCCCCACCACGGTGGTCCTGGGCAGCCCAGCGCCCCGTCTCACTGCTCCAGTCATCAGGCCTCAGTTCCAGCCAGTCATAAGCAAACCAGGACTGACCCCCTCACTGGTAAACACATATTTATTAGATGTCTGTAGCTTTCAGCTGCAGTTGTATCTCCACTCCCTGACATTGCACAATCAACGTAAAAAGGTTACATATGACTCTGGTAATATCTACACAATCTGCATTTTGAACTTCATCCATGCAGGTCATCCAGGCCCAACAGCAGAGGGCAATATTAAAACCTCAGGTAGCCTTACCTGCGACCCCCATGGTGACTCTCAGGAATCAGGCCCCTGGCCGCATCATGCTGGGACAGCAACAGGTCCAGCTGAAAGCGCTGCAGCCAGGTGAGGACGTCGATGTGATCACATCTTCCGTCTGTCTTTCTGTGGGTGACGTGGAGTATTCATTGAGATTTGGTGTCTCTGCCAGTTCCTGTGAGGCCGGAGGTGTCACCCTTTTCTAGACACGTCTCTGCTGCATCCTTGAGCCTGGCTCAAAAGAACAAGCTGAAAGAGGTGGGCGGCAGGTAAGAAGAAAGATTACTAAATTCTAATCAATTTCACCATGAATCTCCTTTTTAATTACGCAGGTTTTTACTGAAATCATCACTTGCAGGTGAAACATTTACTTTTGGATGAATTACAGTTCATAGTGATATGTCAGAGGTTCAATGCTGTTTTTTTGCCACACCTTTTCGTTAACGTTTACAGAGATGAGGACGACATCAACGACGTGACCTCCATGGCCGGAGTGAACCTATCGGAGGAAAGTGCTAATATCCTCGCAACCAATTCTGGACTCGTGGGAGCGGTGACGCGTTCCTGTAAGGACGCGGCTTTCCTCCCCTTTGCCATCCTACAGAAGAGAATGCAGGAGATAGGTGAGACATGTCCAACCTTTATGATCCATCCATCCATCCATCCCTCCTCCTTAAGCCTCTGTTGCTCTTCCAGGTCGGAGGTATGGTGTGACCGACCTGGGTGCGGAGGCGGTGAACTTTGTCTCCCACGCGACTCAGCAGCGGCTCCAGAACCTGTTGGGGAAGGTTTCCCATGTGGCTCAGCAGAGAAACGCCAACTTCAAGGTTTGTTCACAGCATCGCGAGAGAGACTCGTACGAGCAGACGTGTTTCCTCCCCATGGTTCACGTCTTGGTGTTGGTGCTGAGGCTCCACGGTTTTTACAATACTGCCTTTATTTAGCATGCAAGGGGCGGATACATCCAGCAATGTTTTGAGTTCACGTAAACACAATCATTTTTTAGCCTTTTCTGGGATAACACTGTTGTTTGCAGGAGGATGACACTTGCGAGCAGAGCAGTGATGTTCGTGCTCAGCTCAAGTTCTTTGAGCATTTGGACCATCTGGAGAAACAACGGAAGGAGGGGCAGGAGAGAGAGATCCTCCTGAAGGCAGCTAAGGTGCAGCTCAACTCACAGATGATGATTGTAATCATAAAAATATGTCCAAAGGGAAGCTCACTTAACACACGATTGTAGTAAAAGGTAATGGGGTAGGAGAGTAAGTAAAACTAGGGTCAATAAATAGCCTTTTCTTTTTTTTGAAATTTCTTTTTATAAATACTGAGATAAAAAATATTCTATGTTACATTTAAACCCTGAACAAAACATGCACTTTTGTTGCCGTGATTTATTACATGCAGCAGGCATTGATGATCTTCTGGGATTAAATAGACTTTAATCCATTTTTCCTATTTAATTTAATTTAATTTAATTTAATTTAATTTAATTATTTCGTATTTCAAGGCCATACTATTTGTAATGTCTGGATGAGATCCAGCCATTTATTTATAATAGCAGGTGTCATAAATGCTGATTTGTTTGGCCTACATTAGTGTTTTGGTATCCCGCAGCTCTTCTCTTCTTCTATAAAGTTTGACTAAAGGCCGCTTGTGAGTCCGACTCTCAGGATGTTAGAATATAACTCACAGCTTCTAACAAATGTTCTATGTGATGTATCAAATAGCATTGCCGCAGCTCTAAATGTAAATATTGATGTCCATCAGATTATTCAAGGGACTTGATCTGCTTCTGCCAGCATCCGTTATTAATGTGTCTCGCTCTTGCAGTCTCGAGCTCGGCAGGAGGACCCAGAGCAGCTGCGGTCTGAAGCAGAAGGCGAAAGAGGTACGATGAGAGGAGCAGGGCGGTCAACGAGTGTCCTTTTTCTGCATGTTTAGGCAATGCAAGCGGGGAAGTTTCATGTTGCCGTGTGTGCCTGTCAGATGCAGCAGCAGGAGCTGGCTCAGATAAGACAGAAGGAGGCCAACCTCACCGCAGTTGGCAGCCATCGGTCCCTGGAAGAAGAGGAAGATGCTGGACTCTCCGTCCTCCTCCGCTGCAGCCGAGGTAACTGCTAATTGCAGTGCGTTTCCCCACACGGTGTTATTCGTCCTGGGCCAGCTGGAGAAAGAAGCTGTGGTGTAGCTTATCCATAAAGTCTCCATAAAGGGGCTTTCTCATTCTTTCTCTCCACATTCAATCTTCTCCCGTTTGGATTCACGGGGGAGCGTCCCACAGTAGCAGAGGCTTTTCTCCGAAATGAGGCGTCTAACCATTCGCCCTGTATAATTCCCTCAGGAAACAATGTGCGATATCCCTTCATTGGTTTACTTTACTTTGACAAAGGCTGCGGTAATTTGAAGCTGGTGTTTATTTGTACACTTCCCCGCTCCCGATGGCGTCGCCTCTTTGTGCTGGTTTTTATGCACGTCGACGTCTTCATAATGTTTAATTGAAAAATACAAGAAATGCAGACGGTCTCCGAGCTGTATTGTATTCTGTTAGGTGCAATGCTTTTGGACACGCACACTCTGCACATGGGAAGGCCCCGACTCTGCTGCTCCTTTAGTGGTCATCAACAAATATAAATGTATAAAAGATGTGTGGGTAATGCACCTCTTCCTCCCCCACCTTCCACCCTAAACCTCTTGTTCTCCCCCGTCCTTCTGTCCTCTCATCTCTTAGGGGTCAGGCGGGTCCCTCTCTGTCCGGTGGGGCGTCGGCGTCGGCCCTCCAGACCCACGAGGCAGCGCATCACACGCGTCAATCTCAGGGACCTGCTCTTCTGTTTGGAGAACGAACGATCCACCAGTCACTCCCACTTCCTCTACAAGGGCTTCCTCAAATAGGCCTGGTGTCAGAGGGGTGCGTGTGCGTGTGTGTGTGTAGAGAGGTCAACCCCTCCCACCACAGAGACAGACTCTTCTGAATGATGAACAGGAGGAGGAGGGCAGCGTCTCGTCACTTCAGATACACCTGATAACCTGAAGTACAGTAAAGTACAGTAAAGGTGCACCACTTATGGACTATTCCTATTTACTCTGTTGCAGTAGTGGATTAAGTGTGTCATGAGGAAGGGTTCCTGTTTGAACAAATGGCTTATTGTATGCACTGTCACTCAGTACAGTATATTTTTTTTGATTATTTGTATGCTCATTAGACTTCAAAGCGACGGAAATCATTTTTAGTTTTAATAGACTACCGACTAATTTGATTGAAGATTTTATTTTTGATTTGTTAACTGAACTGTGTAACCTACTGAGTTGCCTTCCTAGCTATGAATAAGCCATATAGCCACGCTGCAGCGATTAACCGCTCCGTCTGTCGTCTCCATCACTATACTTTTATTTGTTTCAGCATATTTATTCCTAAAACTCGAGCTTAATTAATGTTAGATATTTATTTAATTTCCCGTTTCACGTAGCGTGAATTCAAAACAAAAAAAGAAGCATCGACCTGCATAGGAAGTGTTTTAAAATCAGTTTTGATCTGCTGTTGGGTGTGCGTAGATTTCAGTGAGTGAAGAGGGGTTTGTTCTTTGTTATCTTTTAGTTTTTTAATCTTTTAAATTGTTCTTTTTAAAAGTAGTTTAACATGTATTGACTTCTCAAACCGAATAGGTTTCAGAAAGCTTTTAACCCTGTATTGCTATACCAAACCATACATCTACCTGAAAGTGATTTCTATTTTTGTAGATGCCCACAGACACACACATTTTTACTTTTTTCAATAGTGACTGACCGCGTCCTCCGACTCAAGAAGGTGGAGTATCTTCTTGTATGTTTGTAAATGTCACACCTGAGGTTTACACATGGTTTTGTATAGAATTGAGAATTTACCCACCCGGCATAAAGAAATTAAATAGTTTGAATAAATACTGATTTTACAGGACCTGGTGTGGTTTGGTGATTCCAGAGAGAATTCATAATGGTATTGTGTTGCTCTGCATCCCACCAGGGGGCAGCATTGCGTCATCTTAACATCTGGATGCGTGCTCCATGTGGCGCTGAGGATACCGAGGCTTTGCACATGAATGAGCCGAACGCCTTTTAATTCCTTCTCACTCTACCTGTTCGCAGATAATTCCACTTAATCCTCTAACGTCTGCAAAGCCGCATGTAGTACACCATGCGTGTCCCGAGGGTCCACTATGGAGACGACTCCCTATGGGCAGAACACACACACACACACACACACACACACAGTCTGCTCCCAGGCTGTGCTGTTCTATGTCGGGGAGTCGTGTTCGAGTCCGTCTCCATTATCGGACCGACACACACGCACTCACTGGCAACAGCTGCAGCATCAGCTGCGAGTATTCAGCACAACCATGGGGCTGGACATAATTAGGCCATTCTGCCACTGGGACAGTAGCCTGATGCTGCAATGATTGGGAGCAGCTTTCGTATCGGCGCAGACCAAAGCGGAACAATAAGTGTATATTTGGAGCCATCAGTGGGCATGTGCCTGCACTATTATTTTCTATAATGAAAGTACATCTGGGGAGCCACTAGGTGGCAATTTACCCCCGTTACAGGATTCTGTCTCCTGTAGCTGTGGACTGAAACGGCAGGTTCTGGTGTATAGTGAATGTTCTCTTGTTGCATTTGGTTAAGTTAAGCGCTCACGTGGTCACGCTGGACGATGCACACCACGAAGCAAATCTGTCGGGCACAAAAGAGAGAGAGAGAAAGACGCCGTGGATTGCCAGTTATGTCCCGGTGTTGTGCCGCTGCGAGCGAGCCGAGCTGGATGAAAACCAGGCTTTCACTCATGAGCACAGAGCTGGCGTGGCCCGGGCGGCGTCTGTCTGGTGCTGGTCGCTCGGGTTAGGCCTCGACCCTCGCGCCTCAAACCCAATCCAATATTTTTCCTGGTAATCCTCCTTTCCACTCCTCAACCACTGCTTGCTCTTTCAGAGTTAAGTCCACATAAGGCTCCCACTTGAGTGCCAGAGGCAGAGCAACAACAGGGATGGTGCGGTTGCCTAGCGACGTCTCAGTCACTGCACCTGAGGGTGTTGGGTAACACCCCGAGCCTGCCAGAGGGAAGAGGAGAGAAGTAACATCGCCGCTTCCTTCCATGGCATTATTTAAGGGGGGGGGGTTATTCATTGTTGCATTCATTGTTGTCGTTTTTTTGACCCCTGTATGTGTGTGTGATGCCTGCTGTGCTGGTGCTTCTCAGCAGGGTGCCCCTCTTACCCTGTTATGATAAATCTCCAGTCTGAAATTCTTTGCTTGTTTACGCTCACAGGGGGGCTCAGCTTTAATGATGCTTGGAGGCTGTTGAAAGCTCCCCCTGCCCCCATTACTCACTTGAATCAGACGGTTATGAAAACCTTTATTGAAGGTAAGACCCCTATAGCAAGATGGATAAGAGGGTCGTGGCGCTCTTTCATTGACATTACTTTGCAAACCAATGAATTCAAAATCCCATTTGTAAATCCCACAATAAGCCCGCTGTGAGACAAATGCAATACTAAAAGTCAGTTAATTAATTTCATCCTTTTTAACGCCTCCATGCATATTGTTGATTAAGCTTGGAGCTTATGAATAAAACTCTCTCCGAGGAGGAACGTGAGAATGTGATTTGGATGAACTGATTTGGCATTTTATCGTCCAATAAGAGGCACAAATCCAGCCGCTCTCATCCCGATATGAAAGTGAATGAATTCAAGCCTTTTTTCCCTGAATAATCAAACCTTGCAATATAACTTTCAACAACAGTTCATTAGTCCACACAGACTCGCAAAGTCCATTTCCTGTGTGCCCTTGTTCCACCCGGGTCAATGCTGACTTTAGGACTCTTTCATTATGGGGTGCACGGGGGCAGACTGCTCTGGCCCAGAGATACTATAATAAGGCCGGTGTTTATGACTGCTGCTGAAATGGGTTTGTAAGTGTGGCTAAACCTGTGCAGGTATTGGCTTGGGGGTGGGTGGGGGGGTTAATAGCCTGTTGGCCTCTTTTAATGGAGTTGAATTAGGTCAAGCAGCAGGCACCGTCAGCCCACAGGAGAGGAACATCTCCAGGTTATAGTCATCTCCTATTTGTGAGGCGGGACGTGGGCACCAAAATGTGATGAGTGTGTTGAGCGTACACGCCCTGTGGGTCACGCAGAGAAACGCGTGACATGCACAGGCACAAACAAGCTCCGGTTTAAATAAACAACAACAACTAGTCTCCAGCTGTGCTCGTGGCTTTGTGAGGCTGTCCTGAGGAACAACGGTGCTTTGAGCTAAATGCTAACATGGCAACGTTGGGGCGACCAGATGAGAATGGGGGTCACACAGGGGAGTGGGTGTACAGGGTGTACAGGGCGACACACGCTTTGTTTGGGTCTGGTAAAAGCAGCAATGGTCCATGGGTATTTCCCTCGCCCCTCCTCCTCCCGGTAGTTGCAGTAATGTTTTTTGTTGCTCGTTGGCTGAATGTTGACCAGGTTCTGGGCACACCGGGCTCCATCTCAACAACTGTACGTTGTTGTGTAGCTTTCATTTAGCAGCACAGCTGTACATGGCTAACGTATGAATGTTTCGGTCAGTATTTCATGTTTTAATGACTAAGTGATGAAAACTCAGGTTTAGTTTCATTTTCAGGGACAAAAACGGGACCGAATGTGGTATTCAGGGCGCCTTCTCGTAATTTCGGGATCGGGAACGTCCTGTTTTCTTTCCTCCAGGATGTCTGGTGACCCGTTCATGTGAGTCAGCTGTTTGTCACTCTAGAGAATCCGGCCTGCAGTGGAGTTCATACACTTCACTGAACAACCAGAGGCTTCAAGGTCAAATCAAGTTTAGGATCCTGTCTAAACAAAGTTATGCAAATAACCAGAACCAGAACTAAGTGAAAGGATAACATTTTCGACTGTTTACACTGACTTTTAGACGTGTAAAATAATTTTTCGTTTGCGTTGGGCTTTTATTGTGAAAGGTAAGAATGGAAGGAGTGAAGCTGTCAACGGTGTGGTAAATAATAAAGAGTGATACTATGTCTTGTCTGAGAGATGGACAGACGAATGCAGTCAGGCAGATAGCGTTACAACAAAATAAAGTAAAATTCTGCCAAATGGTGAACCACATTAAATGAAATGTCTGCAAATTTGGGATCAGAAAAAAAGGAATATAAAAGCAGATGAGAGATTAAAAAAAATTCACCTCACCTTAATGCTTATTAAGATTGAATAAAGACAAATATGAATTAGCCCACGTGTACCTCTTCTTTTGTAGCATCACAATGAAACATATTAAAATACTCTGAAGATGGTGAGAGGAATTTGTATACATACCACACAAACAAGGAACATCAAGCTGCAACTAATCGGCTTACAAAGGACTCACGAACAGCTACTTAGGTTGTTCGTTCTCCCCCGTCATGTTATTCATCACACATTTACAAGATTAATTCAGTTTCACGTGTGGTGGTCAATTATTTATTCATACTAATGAGTGTGCTACACATCCATTATTCATGGGAAGCTTTGGTGTGTCTTCCTGGAGTGATGCTGACAGAAGGGAAACAGTTGGGCAGACGGGAATAGAAGCTTGATTGTACCCTAAAGGACACCAGAGACCAACTTGGCTGTGTGGAATCGTCTCACACCAGTTAGCCATGTAGCCAGTGTCCCAGGAAAGGCACTTAACCTGCGCCTAAGATAACTCGCTCTTCAAAGAGCAGTTTGATAGGTTTCATGTACTTGTCAACAAATATTAGAAGGGCAATCCCACGATGCATCATTCACGGCCGTCGTATGATAGATGCTCCTGAATATTTTACAAATCTAAAATGTGTTCGGGGCAGTTGTGGAAACTTTTATTGCGTAAGTGTTCAAAATAATATATGTACTAACAGCATTGCAGCCCCTGTCTTCCCCATTCTGTACCCTTTTAAGTAACTCCTTTATCTACTAGTGACGCAAGCTAACTTAAAGAAACCGCTGCTATCACTCCACTTATTACCAGTCTGTAGCTTAGCAGTTAGCATATTAGCATATAGTGACGCAAGCTAACTTAAAGAAACTGCTGCTAGCCGCTGCTACCAATACATGTTTTTAACTCCTTTATTTACTAGTGACCCCAGCTAACTTAAAGAAACCACTGCTACCACTCCACTTTATTAGCAGCCTGTAGCTTAGCAGTTAGCATCTTAGCTGTCTTCCCCATTCTCTACCCTTTTAACTAACTCCTTTATCTACTAGTGACGCAAGCTAACTTAAAGAAACCGCTGCTATCACTCCACTTATTACCAGTCTGTAGCTTAGCAGTTAGCATATTAGCATATAGTGACGCAAGCTAACTTAAAGAAACTGCTGCTAGCCGCTGCTACCAATACATGTTTTTAACTCCTTTATTTACTAGTGACCCCAGCTAACTTAAAGAAACCGCTGCTACCACTCCACTTTATTAGCAGCCTGTAGCTTAGCAGTTAGCATCTTAGCTGTCTTCCCCATTCTCTACCCTTTTAACTAACTCCTTTATCTACTAGTGATGCAAGCTAACTTAAAGAAACCGCTGTTAGCCGCTGCTACCACTACACTTTATTAGCAGCCTGTAGCTTAGCAGTTAGCATCTTAGCTGTCTTGCCCATTCTCTACCCTTTTAACTAACTCCTTTATCTACTAGTGATGCAAGCTAACTTAAAGAAACCGCTGTTAGTCGCTGCTACCACTACACTTTATTAGCAGCCTGTAGCTTAGCAGTTAGCATCTTAGCTGTCTTCCCCATTCTGTACCCTTTTAACTAACTCCTTTATCTACTAGTGATGCAAGCTAACTTAAAGAAACTGCTGCTAGCCGCTGCTACCAATACACGTTTTTAACTCCTTTATTTACTAGTGACCCCAGCTAACTTAAAGAAACCGCTGCTAGTCGCTGCTACCACTACACTTCTTTAGCAGCCTGTAGCTTAGCAGTTAGCATCTTAGAGCATGCTTCCAGTTCGCCTCATCATGGGAATTCAGGCTTGTGCAAACCAACACCAATGGTCCGGCTAATCAACCGAGATCCACTCCGTAGAAGGGCGCGTTGGTGTCTTAACCCACTGCTTCTCTTTTTCCTCCATTTAACATTACTCAACCTTTTCAAGTGGCCCCGATTGTCTGCCCGCTGTCTCCTTTGTTCTTCCCTCGCTCACACCTTTTTCCCATTTACTCGAGGTGGCATTGACTCATACCTACAGAAACCAATCAAACAAAATAGCTGAAACTGGAGGCACAATCTGTGTTCTTTTTATTTAGTTTGCCCACTGTTTTATGCAATATTGTTTGCAGAAAACTCATTTTCGTCATTCAACTAACTTATATCCTACCGTGTATATGGCTACATTATCTTAAGCCCTCATTACTTTCACTTTAATTGCCTTCTAATTAATTTATCCAACTATATGAACTTGTCTTAATCCCCTACCTTTGCACTGGGGCTGCATAATTTATATAATATAGCTCTTAGGAATCGATTTTGACATACAAGCCTTCTAATAGACGTTAATGCATGCTGGCTCATCGGCACCCTGCGTGTGTTATCATGGGCATGAGTATCCCTGTTATCACTGGCTCACCCAGTTTTGGGTTTTAATGTTTACATTCTCAAACACATGAACGGTATATTCAAAACCTGATAAACACTCCTATCCATGTAAACACACACCCTTTTTCGGCTCACTTGAACACCTCATTAATAAAGTATCTTCTGTGTTGTTTCTTTTCGTACTGGCAAGTCAAAGATATTTATTAATTCATGTGCAACTAACTGACACAGTGAGCCTGGCTTTTTGGGACCCCTGGAGGTGTGAGGCCCCAAGGCTGCTGCCTGCTTTTGCTCAATTGGTTATCCAGTGTTTTAGAGGTAAGTGCAACAATAGAGTGCTGCAGGGATGATGTGTTTTTGGAAGGCCGAGGAGGGTTAAAAGAAGAGATGTTACACGTCATATCAGCGGGGTACAAAACATGCATCGTGAAATCTGGTCTGCAAAGGATGGGTACGCTCACTAGCTGGCACACAAGCGTACCCAAAGAATGATGTCAGATGACAAGTGCAACTAAAGAGCGGACACCTAGTGCCGTCAGCTGTGACCCTCCAACATTGCAGTTCCAGTTCCACTGTGCATGTGCTTTTTTTTCCTGGCTATTCTGACCCACAATCCTTTTGCGCTGCAGCTATAAGAGCCAAAGGGGTCAAAGTTCAAGGTGCAATATTATATTAGGAATTAGTATGTCCCAATTGAATGCATACTGCATGCAACAGTACATACTTTGTAGCAGCCACACTATGTAATAAAAGTAAGAAGAAGAAGTTTGCCTCCATTCAATAACCTTGGACTGGACCCAGAAGTCAGCCAATGGGATTTTTTTGCATTCGATTTTGGATAAAATTTCTGAAAATAAACTCTGTGGCAAACACAAGTTTATGATACTTACCCGTTTTGTTCATCGAGATAATCTTCACAGATTAACTTCACTTTTAGGATTTTGAAGCATGAACGCAATTGGCAGAAGTAAAAGAGAGCTAAATATACACATATGGGTGTCTCTGTGGCAGCGGACTAGTTGGTGTGTCTCATTTAGACGCCTCTTTTTCAGACACTTTAAAAGCTTCAAAATCCACAAGAGGGGAATCTACTGATGTTAAATATCGTCGGAATCTCTTAACCACAGACCTTATTTCACTTACTCCACTGGCTGCATTTACTTTACCGACAGTAACTAAAGCTGTCGAATAAATGTACGGGAGTAAAAAAGGCCCCTTTTATTGATAAGATACTCCGCCTTGAAAAGCAATCATTATAAGCAGGAAATGCTCTTTTCAAAGGCTGTTTGATAATGCACAGACCGTTCCAGCCCTGACTGATGTGAACATTCTGTCTTGGTAATAGCAGATTGTCTCCCGTGGACCAGCCATCCATAAATGGTAAACAGTAGATCCCCCCCCCCCCTTCCCCTTCCATCCAATTGCTGCAGGAACATCACATTTATTCTGCTGCTTTGATCTGGTTTGAAAGTCCTGAAATAGCAGCAGGCTCAGAGCGGTGTCAGCAGAAAAGCCGTCAGCAGAGCCAGCCTCGTACTGGGCGGTACCTTTTCGCCCAATAGCAACATCAACACTAACGCGGGAACAGTGGATCACACAGCCGGCATCAGAACCAACACCCGGCGGTGTGTGTGTGTGTGTGTGTGTGTTTTTTTTTCTTTCTTTCTTTTAAATTGGACTTTTTCTCCCAGCACCAGCCACCAGAGACTCGCTGGCAATATAGCGAGGAAATGAAAAAGAGACGGGCATCGGACATGTTTGAAGAGGAGAACTTTATTTACAACACACAAGGCACAGCCGAAGCTCGGTCTATATACGCCATTTATCAGGGGGGGGGGGGGGGGGGGGGGGGGGGGGGGGGGGGGGGGGGGGGGGGGGGGGGGGGGCGACTCCAGTGTGCTTTCTTCTTTCTGCCGCGGGAAGCAAGTGAACTCCGGCTAAGCCCGTCAAAGAAACTTTTCTCTGAAATTAATCTGCTTATCTGATGACTGCCTCTGACCGAGATGACCCTTTTTTTTTTTTTTTTTTTTTACCAACTTGATTATGATTTCAGAGCAGTGGACCTCTGATGGCGCTCTTATTAAAGCAAGGCCCACATTTTGTGCCCGGTCCTGAGCAGAATTCACTGTACAGCAAAGGTTAACGTAGGTTTATTACCGGATGCTCTCATTACCGGGACACTCCAGTAGATGAGGAATCTTTCCCTCTCCGTTGTCCACTCCTCTAATCTCGAGTGGACAACACACGATTAAGTGTCGTTCCATTTCTCTACCTCACATTCATCAATTTGAGTTTTTTCCAAAACCATTTTCTAAATGTTATGCATACCCCCCCCCCCCCCCTCTCTGCTGACCCTCTCGGCCTCATTTTTCTCCCTCCCTCTCACCGCCTGCCTCTCTGCTCTCTCTCTGGGTGTCTCATTAAAGGCACTCTATCTAATGAGATTACGCCGTGGGGATTAATGGTGTGGCTAATTGATAGACACACAGCCGGAGAGGATTAAATCCCTTTTAAGTCCCCAGTGTTTTTTTTTTTTTTGGGGTGCTTCAGCTGACTAATTGAAATCACAGGGATGGACACAAATATACTTCCTGACCTCTACTACTCCCTCTACTACGGATAGTGGGGTGTTTTCTATTAGAAAATGAAGCCAAATCCAAACAATCGGGTCAAAGGTTATCTGTGTAATGCCAAAGGGAGTCTGATTCACTTTAACATGATTGAATAACTCTTGCGCTTAAAAATAAATACACTATTTAACTGTGAAAGTAAATGAAGACGCTCATTCAGTGTGCAAATACAAACCAACCATTTCACGAACAAAGGTGAAAAGGCAGTAATTTAAAACTACTATGGGTGGAATGTGTATGTGTACGGGAGGTGGGGCATACATTTTGGTCTCTTTTTGATACTACCACGTAGTGTGTGTATATGTGTGTGTGTGTGTGTGTGGGTGGGGGAAGGGGGGAGGGCACAAATGAGAAATCCCAACTCAGCGTTTTTTCTTCAAGGCCAGTCGAGAGAGCTGCAATTAATAACGCTTCTCAAAAGAAGACACGGCCCATTATAATTTAAAGCCAATTATATTTGCCATGTCACACAGTTCAGCATACACCTTGGATGATTAATGTAGGTAATATATATATATATATTTATATTATATAAAATATATATATATATTATATATATTTATATAATTATATATATATATATTTAAAAAAAAAAGATGTCACATTTTCAAAACACGTCTTGTTTATTTTCTGAAGCACACATTCAGTATCTAGATGATTGAATAAAATAATTCCAGGACACTGAATAATAGAACAACTATCAGCAGGCATGGCTAATGAAGCGTCCTCCGTCCCGAGGCCAGAGGCCGACGGGAGGAACGCGTCCGTCAGAGACAATAGAGAGTGAAAGGCTGTGTTTTCACATATATAAAAGGAGTATAACAAAAGCATTTTTTTTTTTTATAAAACAATCTCATGAGAAGAAACACAGAGTGGAACTGAAACCAAAACGTGAAGCAGGCATCTTTGAAAGAAAAAAAATGGAATAATGCTTTAACAGAAGACGAAGAAAAACTGAAAAATATCCACATATTAAAAATGAACGGGCCCAAAAAATCCCCTCAGCCCAGTGAAGAGCTTAGAGAAAGAGCAGCAACTTTTATGTCATCAATACTTCAAAAATAGGTATCTTACAGTATTTTTATTTCCCCAGTGTCTTTATACAGAGTATACTCATATAGTTTCCGCTGACTATTTTCACATTCTCACCACATATTAACAAGTGCTTGGAGTCAAACATTTGGAGAAAAAAAAGAAAAAAAAAGAATCATGCACCTTTTTTTAATATTTTTTTCTCGGCCTATTAAAAAAAAAAAAAAAAAAGGAGGGGGGGGGGGGGGGGAGAAAAGAAGAATGTTCAAGGCGACAAAAAAAAGAAGAAGATTGTTTCCAAGACATTTCGAGTCCCACTGTCCATGCCTACATACGCTTTTTTAGAGAGCAACACGAAACCATACAGGGCAGGCAAGCATCTCAACGGGAAGGCTCCTCAACTCGGGAGTCCAGAGGAAAGGCAGGCATTCTCCACAAATTAGAAACCCCCCCTACATGTATAAAAAAATGGTTCTCACACAATGTCGGCGCTGTCGACAGGTGATGCTTGTGAAAAGTCAAACTGAGGGAGGTCCTTGGGGAGGGGGAGGGGGAGGGGGGAGAGAGAGTTGTCTTCACCATAGCAACTGTTACCGGCTCGGTCTATTAGGCCATAATTCATGGGTTTATGATATCCCGATAAGTCTGCCCTGGTTGTGTCCTTCCCTCCTGGGACCTGGCTGCTAGGGGTTGTTCATCTGCACCACTGGTGAGGAGGAGAGTGACAGGCGGGGCTGGTTTGAGGGGTGGGGGTGTGGGAGGGGGAGGAGGGTGGAGGTCGACAAAGAGAACGCGCCTCCACTGCACCGCACGAATGGCAACCGACCCTGAGATAGCAGGAGTCTGATACAAAAACACACCCACAAAAGGCACTTTATAAAATGACAGTGCTTCTGTTCTAAGGAAATTTCAAGTTGACGAGGAAAGAGAGAGTCAGAGAGCATCAGCCCCCCCCTCCCCCTCCCTCCCCCCCCCCAAAAAAATAACATTCTCTTCAGTGTGAGACTAAAGCAAGAGATGGTTTTTTCGTAAAAAAAAAAAAAAAAAATCAAAATCAAATCGCCACAGATTCACTACTCGCGTCTCTCACGCACCGCCTTGCTTCGTCCCGAAGCTCCGGGTCCAGCGCGGTGAGAGAACAAACCCGAAAGAAACATCACTAGAAATAGAAAGCCGGACATACAGTCGCGCTGCAGCGGATTCATGTTCGCTGTGAGCAAACCCCAACGGCCCGGTTACTGGGAGCATCCGTCAAACCGAACCACCCCACCTCTCTCGATCTCCTGCCGCAGCCCCCCCCCTCCCTCCCCTCACCCTGCTCCGCTCTCAGTCGTCGTCCCCTCCCCCGTAGAGGTCGGCCAGCTTTCTTGAAGCCGGGGGCCCCAGTCGTTGAGGTAGTCGTAGTCCTGGTCCCCTGAGCTGGTGGAGTTCAGCGAGCTGACGGATCCGGCGGTTGAACCGCTGCCCTCGTAGTCGAACACCAGCAGGGAGTCGTAGGGGGGCGCCGTGGGGTCGTTGTCCGCCGCCCTCAGACCCTGGAGACGGAAAAAAATTCGGATGAATAACGAAAAGACACACGCGACCTCCTCTCCGACCTGGAGCAGCGTTATTAACCTTTGTGTGAGTCCCATCAATGAGGGATACTGGCCGGCGTGTGCACAGAGAAACAATGAGAGGAGGCTTTCTTCTTCTTGAACTCACATCATTAATGAAGTCTCCTATATCTCCAGGGTGGGGCAGGCTGGGTCTGACGGGGTACTGGGACTCGGCGATCACTGGTCTCTCGTCCACCCGGCGCACCCCCGCCGGCTTACTGATGATGTGGTCTCAAAGACTCGGGCTGCTGCAGCTGGCTCAGGTCGTAGTCCTGGATGAAGACCGCGGAGGAAATCAAGACGTTAACCGTGTGAACAGAACGATCCACTAAAATCTACTGACAGCTAAAATGTGTGTGTTTTTAAGCATTCAGGAGGGTCACTTAGCAATTCGACCACGAATCATGAACCCTTTCTCTCTCCCCGTGCATTGTGTGTTGAAGCTGGCCCGGTCTCCTCGGGCCGGGTCCTCTCACACTTTGATGATCACTCCAGTGCTCGGGGCCGACTTGCAGAGACAGCGGCGCTGCCGGGCTTTCCAACAGACTTTCAGCCCCCTTTTTTTTTTATCTGCACTGCTGCAATCTCCGCTTGAGGGAATTACCCACAATTCCTAGCGTTCTGCCGTTAGAAACGAGGATGTTCGGGGGACCGGATGAAAACAATACGAAACATACTGAAAGCGATAGCGTCTGGGGTTTGATCAAACACTCGTGATGATGGGAACCGTAAGCGATGGTGAAGTTCAGATTATGAACAACGAACAAATGAAATAGGAACTAGCAGCGTTACACACTTTAATGTCAGGCTGCTCTTAAAGTGTGTGCGCTCGTTAATATGCTCTCTTAATCCTACAACAGGTGCTGAAGAGAGAACATATACACGCGGCAGTGTGTTAACTATGTGTGTGTGTGTGTTGGAAAATAGCAGATGTTTAAAATGGCATAATTAGTCATATATTTCTGTATTAACAAAAGCTGTAACGTGTGTTTTATCTCAAGAGCACCGTTAGATGAGGAGAGCAGGCGTGCGGTGGAGGTTCATAACTTCCATAGATATTTCTACACAGAAAAATGGATTTTCCATACAAAGAGGTGCCCACGTCTTCTGCCTCCGCTCTCGCTCGCGGGGCCGATTGCGCTCGGAAAACTTTTTTCAAAGTTAACTCGCTTGAGAAAAAAGAAAAGGAGAAAAAAAAAGTATATTTTCATTCTCTATAAGTGCTATTGACGAGCCAGCTGATTCAGGCTTTCAAAATCCTCATGGTAAATATGAATATATTTTTTTAAATACAATTTTCCATGTTCTCACTTTCTTTGAATATCATTTCAGTGAACTGTTTCATCTCACATCCGTTAACTGTTTAATTGGTGTCAAGTTTTTCTTTATTAATTGCGGAGCTGCAACACTCCAATCAAAAGTCTATTTTCCCGATCAATTAACTGAGAAGTGTTTTTACTGTTTTTCTCAGAGCGGAGATGCAAACGTTCGCTTGGTTTCCAGCCTCTCGAGGATTTGATCCGTATGTCTTTGGCACATATGACAGCCAACTGAATATTTTCATGAATCTGTAAGGAATGAGTGTCTCTATTTTCTGACATTCACAAATAATCATTAACTGAACCACTTTGATAGATTTTTTAAAATTTAGTTGTGTTTCTTCGGTTTCTGTTGAACTAGTTTCCCTTATGGGGATATAAATAAAGTTGTCTCATGTAATCTGCCAATACATTCCCGACCTTCCATGATAGTCCGTAAATAGCATCTTTTTTTCATGCCACTGCTGGTTGACAGCCTTTTATGTCTTATATAATAATTAACGATGTGTATATATATATATATATGATACCTGGTCCTCCTCTCCTCCTCCCTCCTCGTCATATTTGAGGATGTTGTCTCTGACGTCGTCCTCGGGGTCGATCAGCAGCGGCTTGGCCTGGCGCTCCTTCTCTCTGCGCTTCATCCACACCCACGAACAGCAGCACCATGGCTGTGACGCGCAGAGAGAGAGAAGATGTCATAACGTCTTTAAAAAACACTCAAACAAAAAAAACCATTCTATACGATACCGATTCGACGACGGCGTACTCACTGAGCAGTATGATGATGCAAGATGAGTATGGCGATGATGGCCCCGGTTGCCGAGGCCGGCGGCCGCCACCGCCCCCGTGGCGCTTGCAGTCCCCGTTGTCGTCGCAGTGGCACACTTTGACCCGAATCACGGAGCGGTTGGACAGAGGAGGGTTCCCCGAATCGGACACGATGACGGGGATCTCGTACACGCTCGCCTCCAGGTAAGGCAGCTTTAGCCTCAGCTGAGCGTAGTCCCCTGGAGAGTGGCGGTAGAGAAGACGAAGAAGGGGAAAATAAGATTAGTGCACTGCGGAGGAATAACATTTAGTTTACTGCAGGTGTCATGTCGTCGCGTGCGTCGTCATGAGGAGACGGACGGACGGACGTCAGACCGAAGACGATCAAACTGCGGCGGCCGCCATTCTGACGCGTGTGCAAGGGAGATATGAAGAGAAAAACAGGACGCGTGACCTTCGGCATCTATCACTCAGTCGAGCTGAGACAAGAGCCTCGGTGGGAGAAGGATCCAGGTACGCCATCAGATTTGTCCTCAAGACAACTGCTGTGATGGCATCCCTCTGGGTTGATCAGGTGACAGATCGGCCGCTCGGGGGACAGGGAGACGAATGGATCTCATTTGTCACAAACGATGGATCGCACGTCAACACTGGATGGCACCCGCGTCCCTCACTGGTGAGCTTTCTGAGACATTTGTTAAACTTGGACTTCTCTCTCGCAGCTTACAGCAATCCCTGGTCCCCCCTGATTAATGTCGCCAGTTTACTCTGTAGAGGGCTTTCGCTTCCCATCTGTTACGTTTATGGTTAATTCGTCCGGGTATGCCGAATATATCATTCCCACATATATTGTACATATCCACGTGACATATTTGCGGTATATGGAATCGGAGTGAAAAACAACGTGCGGTGCGTTTTAACGTACCGCTGAGTCGGGAGATGGTCTCAAGTTGCGGCGGACGCTGGCGGGGAAAGAAGGCAGCTCGAAGACGAAGGGCCCCACGTTGGGGTCGGCGTGCGGCGTCACGCCGCCGTGGATGTTGACCCTAGGAGTTGGGACGGGCGAGCGCGCACACCTGGGACTCCCCTGGGTATCAGCACCGGCGCGTTGTCGTTCACAGTCGATCAGGTAGATCTGGAGGGTTCCCGTCCCGCTGGCTTGAGGCGAGCCTGAGGAGGAGGAGGGGGGGGGGAGGAGAGGAGGGGAGGGGAGGGCGAAGAGATCAAAGGAGGAGAATGTGGCGAGATGAGAATGTGGCGAGATGAGAATGTGGCGAGATGATAACGCGGCGGTCCCGCGAGAGAGGAGCGAAACGGCATTACGGCTTTTTAATAAGCCGTAATAAGGATTTAAGAGACAGTGTGATGAGAAAGCGACGGAAGGAAGCAAAACAATATTTTAAATTCAACGCTGTGTCTTCTGGCTGATTCGTGTGTGAAAGTGAGACAATGGGGGTAAACAATTGGTCTTGTTTACTGAAGAGGGGGCAGCACTGTGTACTCCCCCCCCCCCCCCCCCTGCTGGCTGCTTCCTGGGGACCGGCTGAGGAGAGGCCCGTCCTGGACGACGAGCGCCCGCCCATCCGCTAAAGCCCGGCTGGAAACGTCGCTAACCCGTCGCTACCCGTCGCTAACCCGTCGCTAAACCCATCGCTAACCCGTCGCTAAAACCCGTCGCTAACCCCTCGCTAAACCCAGTCGCTAACCCGTCGCTACATCCAGCAACAACCAGCTCACCATGACGTTATTCAGGCCGGAACAGAACCATCAGGATGCGAGACACATTTTGTTTGTTCTTTTAGATGTTTTATGCATTCGCTGTCAAATCTCCTAAGTGCTTTAATTACGCCGCATAACTGAGCGAGAAATGTTGTTGTTGTTGTTTCTGTTGCTCTCGGAGCCGCACGGCTGGGAGCGAGCGCCTCTCGTTGTTCTTCCTTCAGCGGCAGTAAAAAAAGTAAAGTGGACGGGAAGTTTTCCTCGCCGGTCCGTCTCAATGCAATCCGTCTGATTTTTGTCTTGTAGAATATTTTAAAAGCCCTGAAAATGTTATTTCCTCAATAATCGTGTTATTTTGAGCGCTGGCGTTACGCGTGAAGACAAGTAGGCCCGTCAAAGATTTGGCTATTTCACATTTTATTATTACTCTTTGTTGTGATTTAGCAACATTTGAATCCAAAAGGGAAAGTTATGGGGTTTGTTCTATAATCTGATCCAAACACACACCATAAGTGAAGCTCATTAGCAGAGTTACTGAGTGCTAAAATCTTATTATAAATAACACAGAAGGATATTTTCTTGCAAAATCTCCCTTTGATTGTTCCTTATTTAGTCATTAATATTGAACGTGATAGGGAATTACTTAAGATGGGAAGTTTTCAGGAGCTTAACGCTGGCAGAAGATGTGGGCAATCTGCAAAACAAAGACTCATAATTGATAATCGCTCTCGTTTTTAAAGTGTTTGCTTCCACCGGGATGTGGTTCAAGTTACTGATACAAACATATGGGCAGAATTAAAATAATCAACAGACTCCAGTGTGGATGTGATCAGATAATCATCTTCATCTCCAGTGGAATATGATCTGAAGCGCACAGTACCGAGATAAAAAAATAATTAATTTGAGGTACTCTTTTACACCACAACGGTTTATTTGAGCACTTTAGCTGCTACTTACTTTCACAATTAAGATTTTACTTCCGAAACACATCTGCCTCTAATATGATGATATTATACGATTTGTCGGATTAATACAGAAATAACCGTCGGGGTCATTCACATGGTTTGAATTGATGATATTTACGAGTGGGTTCTTCTAGTAACAATATATGACACTTTTTTGTGTGTGTGTGTGTGTGTGTGTGTGAGCAAATCATGAACCCACAAATCACAGTAACCGGTGATCATTTGCCAATAATAATAACATACGCAGTTCATATCAACCCATTTAAAATGATAGATTTTGATACCGATTATAAAATTGAACTCGTACTCAAGTGATGACGTAAAGTGTTGTGTGCGCGGCTCCGCTGAACCAACAGACTGCAGTGATAGATCGCAGCCTTGATATCCAGTCGACAACCCCCCTGCCCACAGACTGTCAGCAAGCCCGACACAATTCACGATGCAATGCAGTATATGGTTCACCCCCAGTAGCTCATCATTTTTCATATTTCAACTTTTTCTTCCTCTATCTAGACGGCAACTCGGTGCATCAACTGTGTTAAAGGTCCGTTGCCCCCCCCCCCCCCTCTCCCCAAGGCCCATCGACCGTCTTGTCGGTTATGATTGGCCGGGTGCTTTGTTGCTTCTTTTCCGCTTCGCTCGAGTAGAATAAGTAAAGAGAATTTCAATCAAAGTGGAATATATCCCCCTCGTTGACACCGGGCTCCAGAATCAATATGGGAGTCGCCGCTTTTGAGCTCACGTCGGTGTGCTTTCGGGGGCCAACCGACCCCTCATTTCTCACCGGGGTATAAAAAAATTAAAAAACCCACCTGGGTCCCGCCCACTTACACGGAGAGCGGGCGCCTCTATTTGCGGTTCATACGTTGTTGTCGATGCTCGAGAACCTTCGTCGGGGGAACCCGTTTTCACTTCAGAGAGCAGGGGGGTGGGGGGGTCAGGGGGGGATGCGTGTATTTATGTGCACAGTATACTTTTATAGGGTGCAGTAATATGTATATCCGCTGACATATTTAAGATTAATCCTCCGCGACACAAATCCACAGCTGTTTGCTCTGTGTTTGTGGAGCTCTGGTCCATTAAATTATTGTAATATTAAGTAAAATGTGAAGCCATGCTTCATAATGAGTTTTGAGGCTCTCACCTCTGTAATGCGTTAGACCCGTTATAGTGACAGGAGTTAGTTTCCAGTTCATCTACACTCGCTTGAAGTTATGGACCAGATTTGTGATATAATAAATCATCATTCGCAATGTGTTTGGATGATAAGTGCCAGCGGAGTGAGAAATAATCCAGTAAAATGTGTTACTTGACGACGTTGTAGCCCATAATGACATCCACTGCATCCATGAATGGTGATGCACATTTCATTAAAATATAGCCGATGTAACATTTTCACGGCAAACAAAAAAAAACAAAAAGAAACATTGAAAACAATTCATAGACGTAGCGGTGCTTTTGAGCTAAATGCTAGCATTAGCATGCTAAAACGCTCAATGCCAACACGCCGGTGTTTAGCAGGCGCAACATCAACTCGGTTTAGTGCGTCAGGGTGCTAATATTGGTTCATTTGTCTGATCAATCCATCACAAATATTGATTTAAAAAGCCAACCTCAAGGTGGCGCTAGAGAAAAGTCATAAGGATTCGTCTTCTGGTGAACGCCTGAGCCAAATGGACCGCACATCCATCCAATAGTTGCAGGGGGGTTCTTTCGGGTCTCGAAAAAAAAATCATTGATTGTATGTTTAGAGTCACAACACACACATCGTGACTTACCCGACTTACCATTGTCGAACGCCAGGAACGTGGCCTCGTACACATTGTTCTTCACGTACATGGACTCCCGGTCCAGCAAGGCCATGGTGGTGATCTGACCGTTGGTCCTGTTGATCTTCAGCCAGTTAGCCGGGTCGGACAGCTTGGAGTACCTGTGTCGCACGCACGCACACACACACACACACACACACACACACACACACACACACACATTCATTAATCCAGACACAAAATAATATGGACTCCTATGCCAGATGTTGACTGCTCCTTGAATTCCAGCGGCTCTGCATCTTCTACTCCAAAGTAATATTCATCACCGTAATAATAAGCAACGCCGGCGCGAGCACCTTTGATATATTGCGGCGACGCGGAAAGCGGAACACGTGTCCGCCGAGCTTATCATCGCGGCGGCTCATTAGCACGACAAGACCGATGGAAAAAGCTGAACCCACGTGCGGAACAGCCCGAGCGGCGGTCGTAAAAAAAAAAAAAAAAACTTCGCCGCTCTTTGTTCCCACGCAGCCGCCACCGACGCTCACCGGCTGTCGCCGTTCGATACGTCGGCGGAGGGGAAAGTGACAGATGCATATTAAAGCCGGCAGAATCCCATTAACGATGATGACGAGTCCTAAAAAAATGTGCCGAGCGGAGGAAGGGCCTCGCTCCCGGGTCTAATGAGGGACGTTTAACGGTGGACGAGCGGGGGGAAGGCTTGCTAGAAGGTGAGATGGTCAGCGGGTCAGCACAACGACAGGAGGAGGAGGAAGAGGAGAAGGAGGAGGTGGAGGAGGAGGAGGAAGAGGAGGTGAAAGACCAGAGCAGAGGCGTGTGTCTGAATGTAAACGTGGCTGCTATAGAAAACGTGACTTTGGGGCTTATTCACAGTGCGTTGGAGGCTCACGGGGGAAACGAATTCCACCTCCAGCTACAGACTCACACTTCTAGGCTGGAGGCAGTCAAAGACACACGACGACAGTCACCAGCCGTCATACTCTCCCCCCTCCCCCCCACACACACACACACACACATTTTCTTCCTTAGAGAATTGAATAAATAGATGAAAATGAATCTAATTTCGAGTGAAAGAGATTGTCATGCAGCGTTAGTCAGGATGCGATGTCACCCTGCAGGTTAGACTCTGACGCGTGCGTGTCATGCCTGGCACTCTCATCTCCTTCCTGTGCCAACAAGATGTCACCTCCTGCTGTCTTCATGTGCGGATGGCAGAGCAAATTGTCTTAAACCCCTTAACCCTTCATGTTCTGTGTGGGGCCCCTGGAGACTCCTGGCCCACATTAAGAGCTCAAAAACAAACACAACATTACAGTTAAATCAGCTACTTTGTGACATTTCCTGATTTTAGGAGAATTGACAATGAAAAAAGATTTTTCCTTTCCTCTGAAAAAATATATATATATATATATTACAAAAAATATATATATATAAAATATATATATAACAAAAAAAATATGTATATATAAAAAAATATATATATATATATGTATATATATACAGTATATATTTATATATATATATATATATATATATATATATAAATCGTTTGCACTGCTGTCGCCATGTTGAGAGCCATGTAGAGGCAATCCCTCAATCATAGATTTGCTCTCACTGCTCTGAGCTTTTAAACTCTAATTCCATCCTTAAAGGGCACTCCTCTGATGACAAGTCTTGCATCCCATGAAAGACGCCGTTGAGATGCATCGTGCGCTGCCAAAACGCTGACGACGTGCAGAACACTCGATAAACGACGTCGCCTGAAGACGCCGCCCCGAGGACCGGAGCTGGTGCTGCTGCAGGCTGCGTCGACACTGTGCAAATGTCAGGACGTCTCGACCCCACGCTGATTCAAATTCGACCTTTTCTTTGTCTAATTGGTCTCTCTTAAGTCTTCGTGGAAGATTTCTCGGAGCGCCCCTTTAATCCTGAACCCAGGCTTTAAACTACAGGACCAGCCAGCATGTCCTCACTCCGCGGGGCTAATATTCCAATAAAGAAAGACACGCACACGCACACACGAATTAGCTCATGCTGCCACTTAAATCCGCTGGACAAAAGGCCCGCTCTCGCATCATCTTTCTTTTCCACCAGAGGGTAAAAAAAAAGCAAGAAATTCAGAGACATGAGCTGGCTCCCCTCCCATCCACTGCTCACGCACAGGCCTTTCACTCATCCCCTGCGGGAGCCGGTGTGCACGTCGCGAGTCTACGGCTCTGCTGCATTTTTCGGTGTCTTTTTTCTTTGTGTGAACTTCAGTCAGGGTTCAGGCGAGGTCACCTGAAGGGAATACAGCGGCAGCGGCGAGGCTGTCTGAGCGTGAGCCGGGCGTCTGCTGGCAAGCTGCTTTGGAGAAGAGAACAGCTCTGAGCTCCCATCAATACCAGACACACAGACTGACGGAGAAGAAAGTGACAGGGTCAGCGGGTGGGTGGGAGGGGGGTGAGGCGGAAAAAAAGAGGGTAAAAGAGGAGTTGCTTCTCTCAAAGAGCAGAGGAGCCCAGTCCACTTAGTTTGCATGACATGTCTCTTTCGGAGAAGAAACCGGCAATGTGGATACTGCTCCCTCCTCGGTGCAGTATATATATATATATATATATACATACACACACACACAAGGACATATCCAACTCCTTCCCTCGCTATCAATTCAGTAACATTTCAACTGGGCTCCTCAGAGGAAGAGGCCGTCTTACTGACATTAAGAAAAATCCATCTCCCACTTTGGAGCCGGCTACGCTGCAGCTGGACCTTAGCCGGCATGTGGGAGTTTCTGCGACACAGGGTCGATGCCTGGATGGCACGGTGCCCGCGGCGCGTCACCCCGGTTAGGAAGGACGGATGAGGGATGGGTTCAATGAGGAGGAAGAGAAGATGGGGATCTAAGAAGGGCAGGCAGACAGTGTCCCAACTCGTTACAGGATGACCTCTTTACACCGGTCGCCTGGCAACGGGGAGGTAACCGGAGCCCGGTCGGTGGGCGGGAGGGTCGGTGGAGAATGTCACCGGAGAGGGATGAAACGGTGGAGAAACTTCTCACAGCTGATAAACACACAGATTGAAAGATAAACACATAGAGTACACAGGGTGGGCCAAAAGTATTGGAAGCTGTAGTGCTCGCAGTGAAGCTGAAAATGCATCCAATAATCGCCGTGTTGGTTGAAAGACGGCGCGCAAACAGATGGCGGTTTGACCTAAACAGATTGCGGCTGCATGAGCGGGGAACGCTGACGTGACAAAGTGTCACCCGCAGGAAGCTACAACTTTTAAAAAGTACACTTGAATCAAATAGACATAAAGTTATGCTTCACTATGACGAATCGATTGGGAATTTATGACATTTAGCAACAATGTATCAATGCTCCAAAAACACCCACCTGGTATTGAAGGAGGTGGTTTCCTATGATGACTCTGTTAATGCAATAATACATTTTCTTTCACACGCATTTACCATAAACGTGTTCTCCTCTTAAGAAGACATACATGTATGTCTTTTTAATTAGAAGTTTTTTGTTTATATTTTTGCGTTATTATTTATGTGTTTATGACACTCACTCTAATTAGTTCACCTTGAATGCATGCGTTTATAATATGTGATTTATATGAAGACAAAACAATTAATTAATGACGCTTTAAAGATCATTTTGATGTTTCGGGTTGAGGAGGTCCTGTCAAAACGACGTATTTATATATATATATATATATATATATATATATATATATATATATATATATATATATATATATATATATATACATATATTCTCATATTCATGCAGCAATTAAGTGAAACTTAATTCACCAAGTTTGGTACTTTTTGTCATATACAGATATGCAATGATGGATGCTGGGTAATGTTTGTTAGTGTACATTGATATTGTCCAATGTCAAATCTCCACTAGGTCATGTGACGAGGCGAGACAATGGTGTGTGTGTGTGTGTGTGTGTGTGTGTGTGTGTGTAGGGCCCATCATAATAGGGTACACTGAGCACTGCGGTGTTCTTTTGTTTTCAATTGTTTCTTCTTTTAACAAGAGTATCAACAAAAACACAACAATTAGTCCCGACACGCCCACCTCTCCCAATAGACACCACACACACACACACACACACACACACACCTGTATGTCGATATGCGTAGATGTATGATATTAATGTGATCCCAACATGTGTACGGGGCTCAGGACACCTTAAAGTACCTGACTATCTGGTGGATGAAGTGGTCGGGGTCCTGAGCGGCGAACACGGTCAGCGTGGTGCCAGCGGGCACGCCCTCCTCGAAGCGGATCATCTTGGGGTTGACGGGGAAGACGGGCGGCTCGTTCACGTCCTGGACCGAAATGGTGACCCCCGCCGTGGACTGGAGCGAGGACTGGATGCCGCTGGCCAGGTGGGCCTGGTTGGAAACCACCACGGTGAGCATGAAGGCACGGTTCATCTCGAAATCCACCGGCTAGAGAAGAACAGAGGAGGAGGGAGGGAGAGAGAGAGAGAGAGATACCGAGAAAACAAAATGAGTGTGGCTGATTGCAAGAAGATTAGTTCTAATTGTTTTCCAATTTGAGAAATGACATATAATTCAGTGAAAAACAATATGAGACCAAAGTACTCAGCATCTGGCACTTTGGGAGCGAGACGCCTCGTTGAATAACGATGGAGATCCAAGAGGCGAGGGGGGGGTATTACCTTGACCACCGTCAGCATGCCCTCGTTGGTGATGGGGTTGGTGCGGATGGCGAAGTGTCCGGCGGGGTCGCCGCTGACGATGCGGTAGACGGCGTTCCAGTTGGGGCTGTGGGGCTGATCCCTGTCCACCACCGTCAGGTTGGTCACCACCACATTCACCTTGTTCTCCAGCACCTCCCCTGAGAACTACAGAGCAGGAGGGAGGAAGGGGATCATAACGTTATGCCCGTGTCGCTCCAGCAGTCGGATAATGCATGCTAATGCGTTGATTTATTAAGATTCCCGACGTCGGCTCGTGTCATCATCCGTCTTTCGCCGTTTTTCCAGAACTGTTATTATGAAAAACAAAACTGATTTTTAGAGCCGCGACAATAAAGCTCATTTACACCGAGAGAGCGTCGAGCGAAACAAACGGGGCAGAAATGAGAAAGATGGGAGAGGACGGCGGCCGACAGAAGGAGACGGTATTTTTCTTTAAAACGCGGATAATAGAGAATCATATCTCCCGTTATGTTAATGCCGTCCCCTATTCCACAGCATGTCTGCTCATATGAAACCATTCTTTCAACTAATGGGTTTGTTCAATTAAGTGTTTACCCGTTCAATTTAGAGTCTGCGCTTTCTCCAAATCTGGGTCTTAATAAGCAATTAGATAAGTGCTGTAATTAAGGCAGCGGTAAGAATAATCTTTGGCTAATGATCTTTATTATATTGCAATCTGAAACAACTCCGGAGGAAACTTGGTTACAGCTGCAGAGCCTGAAGAAGAAAACACTGCGCAAAAAGGATGCATGTCCTTCTTTATAGAGATGTGTCAAGCTCCGGGGGGACGGGCACTCCATGGTACACACACACACACACACACACACACACACACACTTCCCCACTAAGAGCTCACATTGTCAGGCAATAATCCGCGTTTCCTCTTGTGAAGCGTGAACTTGTTTATGGGGTGTGTCTGCCAGATGCTGTTCACTTTAATGGCTTCATCATCGTGGGATTGAAGTGGCGTCCATGCCTCTCTTTTCCTTCTTCCTTTCCTTCCCTTCCCTCCCTCTCCCAGGGTGCAAAGACCCTCCTCCTCCTCCTATCCCCTGCAGTACGACCACGCCGCTAAGGACAGAAACAAATTCAATATGCACTGTATGTCTTTCGTGTGTGGTGCTCCTCCATTTTCATTTCCACCCCCGGGGGCTTTAGCAACAAACACCACCGCGAACCTTTCCAAGCTCGTCGGGCTGTCAGGCGGCCAAATGGAGCTCTCTCTCTCTCTCTCTCTCTCTCTCTCTCTGAGGCCCACGCAATGGTGCTGCCTGTCGGGGAGGACGCTTCCAAAATGGCCACTCTCACTAAACTGCAATGTGGACCCATTGATAAGCCACCGGAGACACTTCCCGTTTCTGAAGGATGTTGTAGTCACAAAGAAGAGGGGAAAAGGAGCGCGGGCCAATAAGATTCACTCGTAGGCAATCGTTACTTTGTGGCAGCGCAGGTTAAATTCAAATGACGGAGAGTAAAAAAAAAAAAGGATCATTCAACTTTATTTTTCCACGAGGCTTTCGGGCATACAAACTTTACGCGCTTCGCTTTCACTGTGGCTCCAAAAAAAGGTGGATTGAATTGAGCAAAGGTGCATTTTATTGCTTATGAATCGCATCTCTAAAAAAGGAATACGTTGTTTCTTTCTTCTTTCAAAAGTTGGATATTTAGTTGAGCTTTAAACCACACAGGCATCCACACTGACAAGGGTCTTATTCCATGAGCCTTCGACGTGCCAATAGACCACCGATGGATCAATCTACGGGCGTTTAACCAAAAAACTGACTCGGCGAATGAAAATGCCCCCTTTTTAGACAGCAGAGCCACAGCAGACACACAACAAAAAAGAGAACAACACCGACGGGTAATGACGGCATTACGTACCAATAAATGTCCCAAAAGAGACTCCTACTAATATCACACCGCCATCCGTCCACTTAAGACGCCGTTATGTCTCCGCTACGGTGTAATAAAGACACAGCTACCGGCAACCTCATTTTTCATGTTATACGCACACGCACACACACACATCAAAACGCTTTTCCTCGCAGTCTGCTCTCTTTTCTGTCTTTTTTTTTTACAAGTCAAGGAGTCGGAATCAGGGGAAAGTGGTGAATAATCTCTGGCACTCTGGCACTCTTTCAGCTATTTAGAAGCAGGCGTCTCTACAGATCTGTAAGCCGGTGTGCCTGAGAGTTCACCCACAAGTCCTCCAAGCCCCATCAGCTGGAACATAAACACCCTGGGTACACTTTGGCTGAGGTGTGATGCACTTGATTAGATACTTTTGATTAAATAGATTAAGGCCAAGTACCAAGATCTCTTTTTTGTCAATCACACAATGACAAACATATAGCACTAACATTGCACATCCAGGCTCATGTGGTGAAATTAATAAAGGATTTGAGTAGTTTTTTTTTCAAATTAGACGCTATATATCAGCTCGGGTTACGCCACCGCAAGCAATTTTCACTTAATTAGTGCGCTTATGTTTTTCCTCCGTGCCTCCCGCGGAGAGCAATGAATTCTTCTCGCGTCAGTCACGCACAAATAATTACTGAACTGCTCCGAGTCGACTTGTTTTGTGTGGGAAGCAAAAAAAGAAAAAAAGAAGGAAAAAAAAAAGTGGAGATTGACAAAACAGCGGAAATGGCATCTGGCGGTGATGTTCATGTCAGAGCGTACGTCTGTCCGCGTGTCGCGAAGCGAAGGACGTGCGGCGAGGACACGCTTTTGTTCATTTCTAAGTCGTCACCTTTGAGTCGCACACCAACGCCAACGGCTCCGTCAGGGACGAGCTCGGGCGGATCTACAGTCGTTAGCGGGGGAGGGTAACGAGGCCCTGAAGAGACGACGAGCAGGTTCTCCCAGCGCGTGTGAGCACACATCACGGTGTACTGTGTATGTCAAGCACAATGTACATTTGGATTTCACTTTTTTGGTGTGTCTGTTGAAGCACTGCAGGAGCATTTTCTGGCTAGCGGGAAGACTCTGGTCCAGAGCCCCTCCGCCCCCCATCCCGGGTGACAAGCGGTGACAAGCGGTGACAGAGCCAGCACCGTGGACGGGGGGGGGGGAAGCAGCTATGAGTGGGAGCGGCCGCCTCGTTCGTGAGCTCTAGCCCTGACAGCCGGGGAGCTCTTATCAGAGCATGCGGCTGGAACTGCATTGGAATGCGAGCCGCCGCCGGCTCCGCCGAGGATAACGGCGTGTGACGCCGACACGCCGCTCGCTCTGCCTCTGAGCTCGGGCTGCAGACGGCATCTGTTTGTCTCCGGAAGCCGCAGTCCTGTCGGTCTGTCAGGCCGCGGTCAGGACAGTGTACGAGCTATAGACCCTCCCTTCTAGTAACCGCACACACACACTGCCACGGAAACGTGGGCCAGCCGTGGCGTCCTGTCAGACCAGTGTGGAGGTATCAGGGACCAGGGCCAGATGCCGGCGGACAAACGTGGCCACCAGAGGCCCCCGGCTGGCAGAAACAACAGGGAGCGAGTGCAAGCATCACCAAAACTGTTCTCGATTTCTCACTTTCATTCACAGTGGCTTTTTCCTTCTTTTCTGTCTCCCCGTATGTTGTTCCTGCACAGCCTTTCTTCATATGCCACCGTTTCATATTCTTATTACAGCTGTCCGTATCATATGTCTTTGTCCGCTGTTGTATTTGCATTCCCTTCATCTCAATGCTCTCAAACATACTGCAGTTCAGCTACTGGTGCATGGTCCAGCATGGGACCAGATAACACGGAGGCCTGTGTAAACTGTTCCGGCCAAGAATAATACACCCCCCATATGCTACTGTGTGTGTAGCATAATGGCTTTATGGGACAATGGGGTAGCATAAAGATGAAATGAGCCATTGTTCAAATGACCGATGCAGGTTTAAGTCCCGGGGTGAAACTGTTTGGTGGAGTCAGACCTCATAAAGACATTGCATTCCTTATTGATCCCATTCTTTGTTTCGATCTATAAAGCGTACTCGGTACTTTTGTAGTTCCTCGTAGCGCAGCCGTGAGACACTACAAAGTAGTTAAACATGTCCTCATCTGTGACTTCAAGTCATTTCCCTACATGCCGTCCTCCCATGTCCCCGATGGCTGACGGATGAAGGACTGTAAAGGATTCAAAAAGTTGCAGGCTCGCTGTGGAATGTTCCCAAATATCGTTGTTTACATTGGCACGATAGCGCAGAGCCGACAGAAGATTGGGGTGGGCGGGGTGGGCAGGGTGGCCGCATCTTATATTTCATCCTAACCCCTAGACATGAAAGACAAACAAACTAACATATCCTCCCCAAATATCGTTCAATAATATATTTAAAGCAAACAACACGATCATGAAAATACTGCCACTCTCTCATGTTGCACGAGGAGCCGTTGAACAAATGGTTATAATAAAAATAAAAATAAAAGAAGACTCACCGTTCTGACGGTCAGTTCCGGGGGGTTGTCGTTGATGTCGGTGATGCTGATGAGGGCCGTGGCCGTGTTGGACAAGCCGAAGTTCAAGTTGCCCTCCATGTCAGTCGCCTGGACAATGATGGTATACTGGGACACTTTCTGTATAAAAAAAAACAAACAAGCAGAAGACACACGATTGATACATCGGATGCTGTGTGACAATGACATTTGTCAAATGAATAGAATAACCAAATGCATGAATGAAAAGCAGCTGTGCATACAAATCGCCTCCATATTCTACTTCCTCACTGGAACAGCAGAAAAAACTGGAGTCTGTTAGAAACCTCATTTTCCTCAATAACAGATACACACACACGCACACACACACACACACACACACACACAAACATGCACAAAGTTGCAGGGAGGGATCACCGTGTTGGTAAAAGGCCCATCCATTAATGCCTTAAAGTCTTGGCTTTGCGCTGTGGGAACAGACCAGGATCATCACTCATTTTAATGGAGGCGCTGCCACTTTAAGAAGCGCCACAGTGCTGCAGATAGAAGGTGAACGGGCCTTATTTAGTCCAGTTACAGTGAGGGAGTGTATACCGCAGCACACACACACACACACACACACACACACTGCCGTATTAAAGTGCCGTGACGAGGAACACCATCACACATTAGGCTTAGTTTAGACACGGCCACAGAAAAAAAACAAAGAGGCGGAGAGACACAGTGCTGAAAGTTCACTCTGTCCCCAGACTCACCACTGGAAAGAAGACCCTGTGTGTGTGTGTGTGTGTGTGTGTGTGTGTCCACCCTGACAGTATAAGCCAGTCTGGCTTTCCCTTCCTATTAATCCACGTGGCTGCAACCTCCATTGTATCAGAGAGGGAGCGAGAGACGTCAAGGTCGGGCCAGGGTTCGGCACACGGCGCCCGCTGCATTGTTGAAAAACCTCCACAACGTTCGGATCGATGGTCGAACGTTTGCCAGTGACAGACGTCTTGTAGAAATGGTGATTGGAGCTATTGCTTTGCTTTTCTTTTTTTTTATTTCTCTCAGTCGTGGCTCTTTTTCTTTATTCTGCTCTCTTTGTTAACTCACATTCTGTTATTCTTTTGATCTCTCGCTATCTTTCAGATTCCATCTCGGTTGCTCAGTGTTCTCCGCCGGTCTGTTCTCTATCTGTCTGTCTCTCTGCCAGTCTCGGTGTATCTCCAGAGCTCCTTTCTCACACTCTCAGGGTTTGTTTTTTTTTCAGGTCGTGACGGATGCAGTTGATCGATAGATCAGTCAAACCATTGAGGCCAGTTAAAACACCCAGCCTGGAGCCATTTAGCATCTCTCCGAGTCATTATGAAGCAGCGCAGACATGTTAATCTGCACCAAACCAGCCCTATTAATGTAAACTCAATACTCGCTGCCCTTTATTAGACTGGTAATGAAATATCAATACCATCTCCCCTCATAGAGCGCATCAGTAAATAGAGCCTCCGATGAATGTGGCTCTCGGCACACTCCTTTAGATCCCCGTCACACACACACATCCATCAAAGACAAGCGCCAGATGGCCGTCGAAGGCGAATCGGGCTCCAGCTTTGACGGACAGGTGAGGAGAAGTGACTGGAGTCGAGCCAGCAGGTGGAGCTCTCACACAGTACGAGATGCGGCTGATGCGCGCCATCCTGCAAGGGTTACATCACTCATCTGAGAGCAGTTGTGAGTTTATGGCCCCTTGTGCACACGCACACACGCACACACACATCCCGCTGACGCTCCAGTGAGTGGGAACAGGTGGGACACTCTTACACCGGGTACAACCACACCATGCACACACACACACACACACACACACAGAGCCAAGCACACACACAGAGCCAAGCACACACACACACACACACACACACACACACAGAGCCAAGCACACTCTGCTGTCCAAAAGTATCTGCCCGAACAAGCCAATAAAGGGCTCTAATGAGTCCGACAGAAGTGCTGAACAGAACATCTCTGTGTTAGATCAGAGTCCAGCACTGGCAAAGCCAACAGCAACAGCCCAGACCCCCCCCCCCCCCGCAGGCCTTGAGCCTCACAGACTTAATCTGTGGAAGCTGAAAGCCGTGAGAGGCCACAGAAACACCTGTACAGAGAGCTACACCCACTATAAAAACCCAATCCCCCCCCCACCCCCCCACCCCCACCCCGCAGAGACCAAATGAGGTTGTTTCCCAACCAGGAGACTGGAGAAAGAAATAAGAAAACGGCTTCGGGCTATCAATGATTGCTCCCCAACAAGTCAAGCCGAGCAGCAGTGAGGACCAGTGGGAGAAAAAACAACCTAGCTGCTCATGGTCGGGGAACAAATGGACTTGTTCTTCAGTGAGAAGAACAAAGAACAAAGTTGGAGAAATAATGGTGTGGGCATGTAAGGCGGTGTCTTACGAGAAAATGGAGAGGAGTGGGTTTTTTTTCTGCCTGAAACACGTACGATGGTGAATTAATTATACCTGAGCTGAGTGTGCGTCTCCAGTTGTAAAGGACCACTCAGAGAGTACGAGGCTTACTTTTACTTGTGTCGTCTGAGGATTGAGTTCCAGCCCGCCGGGCTCCGAGTGGCCACAGTCATTAGCTTGTCACTTACAATCTGTCTCAAACGGTCCAGTGCTGGTGGCGAAAAAGAAACGGTGGAGACCAGCTCCCTTCCTTCTTCTGACTACACTCCTTCTCTACCTCAGTGAGCCCCCCATCCCCGACAGTTTCAGTTCAGATTGCTTAGATTAAATGTACTCAATCTGCTCGTGATCCGCTTCATCTGATGTGTTTGATTACACACACAAGTTGCCGTTGACAAAACTGAACACAGTTGACACAAACACACCCCCCCCCCCCCCCAGGACACAAACAGCTCAACGCTGGTTTAAAGAGAACACAAGCCAGGGAGCTGGTCCCTAAAAGCTTTTCTCTGAATCCCAGTCACTCAGATACGTAGGTACTTTAAATCTGAGACACTTGATTAGATACGCGTCCACATGTACGCAGACAGCTCAGATGCACACACAAGATAAATAAAGGCTGTGAGTCATATATGAATAAAGCTGCTGGATCAAAGCAAGACATTTAGTTAATCGTCCTTCTGACCATGACAACATCACAGACGGGGCACAGGTAAGCCGATATTTGCACGATAAACATGCTAAATAAACTCGATGGCACAAACAAGAAGAGAGAATCCACACTGGTGGCTCTGTGAGACTGTAGAGGCATCGTGGTGCTTTCGAACATGCTAACAGTGGCTATGCTAACATGCTGAATGCTAACACGTTAGCATTAGCTCATTAGCACTCAACACCAAAGGCTAGATGTATATCAGTGATCTGGCAGGTATTTAGTCATAAACGGTGTCATAGAAATGGCATTGTTTGAGAAATGCCAGTGGATCAACAACGTTATTACAATTAAAGGAAATCCATCCAATAGTTGCTAAGACCAATAAATGTCAACCTCACAATGGTGCGAGAAGAAAGGCACTATCTACGGTTATGTAATTAGGAACATTGTCTGGGGACCATTTATGTCGACAGCAAATGTGCCAATTCTAAATAGAGAGCTAATAGCATACGTAACGCATCTGAACTGCGAGAGGGGGATGTCAGGGGATCACCAAAGCTATTAGCATTCACCTCATGGGAAACACATCTGTACAACCCTTGATGACATTACTTACATCCAGCATAGTTAAGATGTAGTCTCGTCTAGATATAGAAGTATAGTTCAGATATTTCCGTCTGAAAGCTATCCTGTATATGGGAATGAGAGAGAACCTGAATACACCTGTGAACCGGTTTGGTGCAACTGCCTCTCTGGTAACACGTGTTACACTGTATGTAACTTTTGAGAAAACTTGGTATTGGTGTTCTAGGTGGACTGCAAGATGTTGGGCTTGTCTTGTCCGAGATCATCCTCCCAAAGGGTCCTTATGGGGTCCAACATGTGTGGACGTATTCGGGGAATTCTATCGTAAACAAATGAGACAAAGCCCTTTAAAGAACAGGCCGGTGTCAAGAAGCCATCGAGGGGTTATCCATGGGGAAACGAACAGACACAAGAATGGACTTGCAGATACTCTGCAAAGATTTTGCTTTGGTAGTGAATATTTATCCCGGGAGCTGTTGAATACCTGACCCGGACCAAAATAGAAAAGCATTATCTACAAGAGAGGGCGGAGTAACACGGTTTGAAACTAGAAGGGCACAAGTGCAGCAATTCAGGTTTTCTGAAGACAAAACAAGGTTCAATTCAATCCTCGCTAGCTGCACATAATACGGTGGTTATTCAGTGAATGTTTCCTTGATTGAATGTGGGCAACAAGCAGTCCACATCCACCTGCATGCATCAATATTCTCCATTGAGCAACCCGCTTACAATCCTCCGATGGCTCTGCTGTCTGGCTCCAGGAGCTCCTGCAAGGCGATGCGTTAACATAACCCCCCCCCCCCCCCCCCCCCCCCCCCCCCCCCCCCCTCCCCTCCAGTCGGGCTGTGCAGATCCTAATAGAGCCAGACTGTGGGCACTCATGTCCTCAAGGCAGTCCAGGCGATGTCCTAATCATCAGTGAGACAGTCCAACTTAGAGCTGGCATCGGCCCGGTGGACAGCCTGGCGCCGGGCCCCGACCACGCCACGCCAGACCGTTCCAATCCAGGGCTCATGGGAGATTGAGACAGCCTGGGGTAATGAAAGACAACAGCTCTGCCTGCCAGTGGAAGCGCAGCCATGGAGCGAGGGCACAAAGGGAGAACATCCACGCCAGCTGTGGCACCCTGACCTCTCCCGCTCTGCTACCTGCTGCACCAGACTCGTACTGAATTAAAAATGTAGACTGATAGTAGACTGATAGATGACTGCTAAAGCAAAGTTGCACGCAAACTCTTTCATTGGCAAGCAGCGTTATCATTTTGCACTCGACGACGGTCAAACCAGGCGTCACTCGCATGTACGTGGTCAAAACATTGACGTTAAATGCACGCTACCTGTGATATACAATATCAATTAAAAGTAAATGATAAAACAATTAGATCACTAAATTGTCAGGGAAAAGTATTGTTCCTAGAATTTTGGGGTTGCTAGATATAAACTAAATACTTCCTTTCAAGTACTGATACATTCAAAGCATCTCCGACTACATACAAACACAAAATCATGCAATTTTTGTTTACTCTCAATTTTGGAATATTTCAAAACCGTATTCATAACTGGAAATAGTTATATTTCTGAAAATTCAGGGTGCGATAAAACACATCGCTTCTATACAATGACTAATAAGTTTGACTCCAACACAGCTCCGAAAATAAAACATTTTTACAAAATCAATTTTGAGATTTTCCAAAGTAAAAGTCTCGAGAAGTTTTTCAATCAGCTTTTTCTCAAGGTCTAGTGTTATTTAAAAGTAAAATAATGTCGAATCGCAATACTTTTAGAATCTTAAGACATAAAAACTCTGATCAACACTGGAACATTGCGTCTGCATCGAATTGTGAGATACGCATATTGTCCCAGCCCTGAACTGTATCAACTCTAAACCTAAACCTTCACTTACTGCAAAACCCAAACATTTGAAATGCACCCCACATAGAAACAGCCATGTTCTACTGTAGGATGTATCGTCAAACCCTCATGTGTTCACCTTTGCCCGGCTTGTTAGCTTCTTGGCAGGAACACAGTGGAAGCATGTGAGGTCAGGAGAGGAGAGGGGAGTGTGGGGGGGGGGGCACATTAATTGGCATTCAGCGGTGTCAGAGGTACGTGATACCAGGCTAACCTCCATGTACCCCCCGGTCTCCTCAACACGAGAGAACCTGCCTCACCCCTTAATTAGCACATGAATATTGTAATTAGACACCGACGATGGTGGACGAGTGTGAGAGAAAGAGACGGGAAAGAAGATGTGGAATATCAAGCATGTGCAGCAAAGGTGTTTATAAGGTATAGTGTAGCTTAGCAGTGTGTGTAGCAGCACGAGTAGCAGCATGTGTAGAAGCACATGTAGCAGTGTGTGTAGCAGCACGAGTAGCAGCGTGTGTAGCAGCACATGTACCAGCCTGTGTAGCAGTGTGTGTAGCAGCGTGTGTAGCAGCCTGTATAGCAGCACGTGTAGCAGCGTGTGTAGCAGTGTGTGTAGCAGCACGAGTAGCAGCACATGTAGCAGTGTGTGTAGCAGTGTGTGTAGCAGCACGAGTAGCAGCACGAGTAGCACGTGTGTAGCAGCACGTGTAGCAGTGTGTGTAGCTGTGTGTGTAGCAGCCTGTATAGCAGCACGTGTAGCAGCACATGTAGCAGCGTGTGTAGCAGCACGAGTAGCAGCGTGTGTAGCAGCACATGTAGAAGCCTGTGTAGCAGTGTGTGTAGCAGCGTGTGTAGCAGCCTGTATAGCAGCACGTGTAGCAGCACATGTAGCAGCGTGTGTAGCAGCCTGTGTAGCAGTGTGTGTAGCAGCGTGTGTAGCAGCCTGTATAGCAGCACGTGTAGTAGCACATGTAGCAGCGTGTGTAGCAGTCTGTGTAGCAGTGTGTATAGCAGCGTGTGTAGCAGCACGTGTAGCAGTGTGTGTAGCAGCACGGGTAGCACTGTGTGTAGCAGCACGAGTTGCAACGTGTGTAGTAGTGTGCGTAGCATTGCGTGTAGCAGCGTGACTAGCAGCGCGTGACTAGCAGCGCGTGACTAGCAGCGCGTGACTAGCATTGCGTGTAGCAGCGACGTAGCATCATATCTGCTGCTACGTCTCCCTCTGCGTGAGACTTACCGCATCCAAACAAAACCGGCCTGCATTGGCGCACAGTGGCTGCGAGCATGTGCCCATGTGTCTGAGCACGTTTGTGCGCCTGCGTTGATGACCTTGAAAGCAGGTGGGTGAACTCCCAGGTGTGTCCCAGTTTTAGTGGGAGGATCAGCGGCAGGTGGGACTGAGCCTGGCTTGATGTGTCCAGATTAATGAGCTTTCTCTCGCTCACATCGGCTGCTACTGCTGCTGCCAGGGCCGAGCTGGAAACAGGGACACGGAGCTGGCTCGCACTCGCTTGACTCCTACATATTGTCCCACAAGTGTACGACGCTGTCATGCCATGCCAGCTCCGCGAAACATTGAACTAAAGCACCAGCATTGATGTACAGTATTTTACTCTTCTGCTATCAAAACCTGGTTTTGTTCTTGGGATTGTAACCGTAATTATTCTCCAAACACGCTCCATCTTACTGTTGCTAAAATCCTAGTTTTAATTTCAAAAGTGTCGCCTGGCTGGGCTTAATGTTGAGAGGGACCAGAGGGACTTCTCAGAATATAAACATTATGAGACACACTCAACGGTGGCTTTAATGTCGGTAATAAAATCAGCCAACTAAATTACGAGGATGAGATTATCCTCATGATGGTCGGCATATGAATTTGAACGTTTCCCTGTATTTTCCAATTGTATTCACGTATTTATTTTAAATCCTGCACCACAGAGAGATAAGAGAAGGTGAAACACAATCACCTGATTGGAATAAAGAAAAGTCGACCCAGTGTGACCTTCCTCATTAGCAGATTAAGATGGAAGATGGAGCAGATGTGTGTGTGGTGGTGGCGTGTGGATTGGTGAACAGACAAACGACGGCAATGGAGCGAAAGCTCCGCCCCCTTTGCCATTATATATCCGCCTTGCTTTAGGGCACTGGGGAAAAAACCCACGAGATATTAGCCTGCCGTTTATATTTTGACACAATAAGAAAACAGGAAAATGACTGGAACGAAGCAATTAATTTGATGCTTGGTTTGTTTTATTCAACATTTTTGAAAAGGGCTAAAGCTGCTAAAAGTGATCCTGATCCTGGATTTCTTTTTTTTCTTTTTTTAAGGTTTAGTGACATCCAGGGGTGAAATTGGGATTCGTGAGGCAGGAAGCACTGGATTTTACAAGTTGCTATTTAATAGCATTGTGCATCCAGAAAAAAGCAAGCCGATGGTAAACGGATGTTAAAAAAGAAATTATGTTCATTAATTGACAAATATTTAGGGAAATTACTTTTTTGGGGGGGGGCGTGGATTCGTATAATTATAATCAAAAGCATTAGCTATATGTTGTGGCCGACCCACATTTGATTGACTGGACGTATTTTCACGGAGACACGAGCAGCTGTGAAGCCCAACCCTGCTGTGTTCTGTGTGCGTGTGTCAG
>NC_046970.1:3778440-3783440 GCF_009769545.1 Cyclopterus lumpus | reverse complement strand
TCTGCGTTTACTTCCAGGTATATGTGTGCATCTGTATGCCTGTTTATGCACGTATGTGTGTGTGTGTGTGTGTGTCTGTGTGTGTGAGTGAGTGTGTGCGTTTGTGAGTGAGTGAGTGAGTCTGTGTGTCTGTGTGTGTGTGTGCGTGGGTAAAGAGTGTATGTTCGTCTGCGTTTACTTCCAGGTATATGTGTGCATCTGTATGCCTGTGCATGCGCGCATGTATGTGTGTGTGTGTGTTTGTGTGCGCGCGCGCGTGTGTGTCTCCTATCAAGGCGAGGGGCCCCGTGTCCCCGCATCTTCCCCCGAGCAGAATTATTGATTTGCACGAGTTTGTCAGCTGGGCTCACAAATGCGACCGGGCAATTAGGAGCACTTTGTGCTGGGAAGAGGAGAGATCACCTCGCCTCCCTCAAAGGGTTCTGTGAAAATGTCACTTTCCATCAGGCAGCTATTTACAGGCTGCTGCTGACTGGCTGGCTGCTGCTGCTGCTGCTGCTGCATGCAGCCGGTAAAACACTGTCAGCTCACAGGAGGGCGACGGCAGAGAGAAGAGACGGCTGGAGCGCGAACACGCTCAAATGAGAAGAAGACGGTGTAAGGAGGAGAAGAAAAAAAACTAAAAAGGAGGGAGACAAGGACGCAGGAGCTGCCGAAGTGTAAAAAGCCAACGGGGAAACGGAGAGAGTGGTAATTAAAACGCCTCCATGTTGTAATTTTGAAAAACATACAACAAAAGCGACTAATGCATGAGCACTCTGGTTCCCTCGGTGGGCCTGACGGTGGGCGGCGGGTGCCATGTTGAGCAAACACTAAAACAATCAATGTCACATAAAGAAATAAATACAAAAACAATCAAAATAAGTCAAAAAATGTCTCAGCCGCCCGACCGGTGGCAGATCCCTTCTGGGTCTGAGCAGTTACAGGTGTCTCCGTTCTCATAATTGGGTCTGGGTGGCGCCCGTCATTCCGCCGCCGCTCACTTCAACAAGGAGGACTCGGCGATATGATGACGGTGCGCTTTCTCACATCCAAAGAGGGGGACGGCCGTGCCTGAGAGGGTTAATCTCTGAGCCTGTTTAATTCCTCTTTCATTTGAACACTAATTCCAAATCCTAATTGCTTTTTCCAGGCAAAAAAATAAATAAATCGCTGGAGCGGAACATTTGACTGGTGGCAGGCGCGCGCACGTTGTCGGCCATCTTTTTTGTTGCTCGCGTGACTCGGGGATCACCGGTGAGGTCTGTCGGCCGCGGAAAACATCAGTCAGCCTGAGTCAACATCTGCCTCCTAATTAGAGGCAAGAGAGAGGAGAGAACGGGAGGAAGATGGACCGAGAGAGACAGGGTGACACACACACACACACACACACACACACACACACATACAGATGCAAAGATAGGAAGCATAGGAGGTAATTGCAAAGCAGAAAAACAGAAAGTGAGGACGAGAATAGATGTGCGGGTTTGTAAAGACCACTAAAAGCAAAATGTACGAGGGGAAGCGAGAGGCCGGGAGGGCAGGGGATGGACGGTGTATGGGTTTAATAACTGTCTCCTGAGTGGAGAGAAGATAGAGCTCGAACAAGTGGCCGCCGTACAGTGAACGGAGAGGTAGAGGTCAAGGGATGAGAAAAAGGTTGAAATCACAAGGGCCTCTAATTAAGCCCACTACTCTTTTGAGAACACAAAGACAGAGAAAAAACATTCAAACCATTCAAAAAAAATATGTACAAAGGGCAAAGGCCAGAACAAAACCTTTTAACTTGTTTACTATTACTGCTATGAAAAGCCTGAGGAGCGTCGCTACCTGCTCGCGCTCACGCAGGGACGTGAGCCAGAGCGAGCCGATCTAGAGCAACTACATGGGAGGAATTATGTCGGATGTCTAGGGTTGCGGTTACTGTTCATTTTCTGCGCGGACAATGGGCAGCTGATTGGAGGCTGGAGCGCTTCCGATCCTCGGACGGGCCCAAAGTGATCCCGGGTGAGCCATCTGTACAGAAGATGAGCAGCATTTCCTCAAGGATGCTCTCCAACTACTTACTGAGGAAAACATTTGCCTTTTGTGGCTCTGGCAAAGTTTTGTCAAGACGATGCCATCAGGGTTATCTGAGTTATCCATTCTAGGCATTAAAGGTCAATATATATTGTGGCCTCCGCAGCACTGAATTAGATTACTACTTTACAAATCTGTCTAAGACTTGAAAAAAGTTCTTTGACAGCCTGCCAACACCCGCGAGTGAACTCTCATACCTGTTCATATCTATTCATAACACCCACACCTACAGGAACAACGAATCCGCTGCTTCGGCTTGCGCGTGAACTAATTATTACAAAACATAAAATAAAATGGAAACTGACACGGAGACAGTTTCTTTTTAATACTGAGGTGACAAAATCAACTGGTGGCACGTGGACGACCAATAAGGAGCACAGTGAGACACACCTGCTCACCAGAGAGAGAGAGAGAGAGAGAGAGAGAGAGGGGCGCCCCTGTCCCACCATTAAGAGGGCAAAACGACTGTGAGAGAAGGCACTCAGCGGCTGGTTTTGATCTTGCACTCTCACTTGCTGTTGGGGAGGAGGAGGGAGGAGGAGGGGGGGGGAAGGAAGGAAGGAGCGAAGGAGGGAAGGACGCGAGGGCTTTCTGAGGAAGTCACGCCATGTCTCTGAAAATCTTTGTCTGGGGCCACTTAACACAAATTAAAATAACTTTGGTGACCTTGAAGAGACGAATACATATGTGTGTGTGTGTGTGTGTGTGTGTGTGTGTCTCGAGCTACAGATGCTTTGTTTCCATGACACTCAGCACCTCTTTGCCCACATCGCGCCGGTTTGAGCCGGTTCCTGCAGGATAACCCTGGCTTCACATCGAATCCCATTCATTCCTCATTAACGAGAGGGCGCGCTCACTTTGTCACATTTGATTACCTGCACAAATTAAATCCCAATCAGTCACGCCGAGGCCCGGAGGAAGTAAGTGACGAGTGAAGCGGCTTCAGCGTGATCCCCGGATGGCGGGCCCCCCCGATTCGGATCTCCCGCTCCGTAACGCGTGGCGACGGCGATAAGGGGCGGTTCCCCGTAGGTCTCCCCTCTCCGATGGCGCTCACACGGCGCTACATGTGAAGATGTGTTGTAATGCTTCGGAGAACCTTTGATATCGGAGTGGGTGGGTGGGGGGGGGGGGGGGGGGGGGGGTGTCTGTAGATATGGAGCGTGATACCGCTGTGTGGCTTTACACATACGAGACGCGTTCGAGACAGTGACGATTAATATGGCTTCCATTACGTTTCTATTGGGATAATGGAGCAAGCCATCAGCACATGAATTAAGAATATCTTAACAATTTGGGCTTCATTTGGACACTTTCACACTTTTTCCCATAAAATTGTGGACATTTCCTTAAGTTTTAAATAATGTACACCTATAGTCGTGGTAGACAATGTGTTGCTCATTGTCATTTCAGTTTATGATCGGGTAAAACAACCTTTAAATATATTTTACGGCACAAGTTTTATGACAACTATAAATGAAAATGAATATTCTTTGATGTTTCACCACTGTTTAAACTTTCTGCCCCGAGCGGCGCCTGTCAGCTGTTTTCAAAACCCCGCCTGCAGGCAGGAGTGAGGGACGGAGTGTCACAGGGAGTTCACACATTGATTGTCGCCCACTGGGGATCTGTGACGCTCAGTGGTTCAAAATAGTGAATAAGTGTCAAGTAAAATTAAAAAAATAGAGCAGCAGCTAACGTGCTCTTCGTGACAAGACTGAAAAAACAAGTGCTATTTTATGAATATGTGTAACAAGAGTTCCTGGGGTGTAAAGAAAAGTACACACAAAAAGAAGTTTAACCGAAATCAGAATTTATATCGATGAATGTGTGTTACCTAAAGTGCATTTGGGGGAAGAATTTAGAGGAAAATGTCTTAATCATTAACTTAATAAAGCTTTTCGTCGGCAATTAATGTTCAATAAAACAATTAACGTTCAATAAAACAAGTCTATGCAGCCGGGAGGAAGAGTGATGCTGCGTTCACATCACAAGCGGCCAAACGGCCGAGCGTTCCTCGAACGCAGCATCGGGCTTTAAAAAAAGAAAAAAACGGGCTACTTTTATTCTGAAGACTTTAGCGGAAATGAAATGAGCAAATGGGCAAAAGCTGTGCATCACTTCACCGGAGCTCTAAACCGGCTTCATTACCGGCGAGTAAACGATATGTTAAAGGCTTAAATGGGCCCGAAAAGTATCAAATGTCTCCTTGAACCGACACAGGAGATGAATCGTGGGCCTTCTTGTTTTCTTCCGCTAAACAGGCAACTAGGCCATTTTTTTCCTAATTAGGATTCATCAATTCAGAGACCAACGAGTGAGTTCTGCACACGTCACGCTTCTCTGACCTCAACGCCCGACCTGCGCTCCTCGGGCAGCGTGAAGACGCCGTGTCACACACACCCTCTCCTCGTTAACCGGTGTCTCAGATTGCCTTCTGTTCAAAAACAACAAAAAATGGAATTCAAAGACGTCGCAGGCTCTCAATTTGGAAACTAAACGGAGATCATCAGAAAAAAACAGAAAAGGAGCTTTTTTTTTTCTTCTTTTTTTTTTTTTGTGGGACTGTCTGGTTCGCTAATTAGGAGCTCTGTACGAAGACTCACGCTCCACTGAAGAGCAACCAGCACACACACACACACACACACACTTTCCTATATTGTTTACGAACCCCCCCCCCCCCCCCCCGAGATGAAGCTCTGCAACAGAACAATGTCGGAGGCGAACAGCGGTCCTCGGGGCCTGATTGTTAGAACAAGAGTTCTTCCAGTCGAGACACGGAGGGCGCTCTCGCATTCCGCTCTCGTCTCTCGGCTTCTCGACCGACCGACCGCTCTGGAGCGAAGGTCTCCGTGCTCTCTCTCTCCGTGCTCTCTCTCTCTCTCTCTCCATGCTCTCTCTCTCTCTCTCTCTCTCTCTCTCCGTGCTCTGCAGAATGTGAT